>NW_017731371.1:2249609-2295387 GCF_001890085.2 Hipposideros armiger
GGTTCCAAGCCCACACCAGGCTCCCCAGCCCAGGGCTCCTGTGCCAGAAAAAGAAGTCCCCACAACTTCTGGCTGTGAAAAGCCAGCAGAGATTGTGGCTGAGTGAGACAAAGGGCACCTGGAGACCCAGGCACTCCTCTTAAAGGGACCACGCATGGACTTACTCACTGACAGACTCACTCACTCTGGGCTCCTGTGCTGGGGCAGCAGCTGGAAAGGCACCAGGGACATATGGGGAGGAACTGAATTGTCTGGCTTCAGGGCTACTGCTGGGGGGCAGCTTTCTCTCAGACAGAAATGCTGGCCAAATCTATTGTTTCTTTGTAGAGCCCTCCCTCTTCCCAGCATGCAGATACAGGCAGTTGCCATATTTAAGTCTCCATCAGCCTGGATAACACTGTTTGATCCACCCTGGTGAATCCCTGAGACTTTGTCCCACCTAACTTGAAGGCCCACCCAAGCTACTTCCAGGGGCCTTTCCATACAAATGGCCTGTCTTACTTAACTCCTGCTGTGGACTTTCCTAAAATCTCTCAAACAAGCAGCATCTAGCCTCAGAATGCCCTGTACCTCTTGCTAAGCAGCCCCAAGCCCAGCACTAGCGGCAGCCAGAATCAATTTGCAGCTTAGCCTCTCCAAGGCACCTCCAACTCCAGTGCAGATGGTGGCCATCTGTGGATTGCTTTGTGACTCATTCCAAATAGCCCTGGGCAGGGCACAGACTGCAGCAGGGTAGCTCCCAGGAGGCTCCGGGGTCAGTATATTCAGAGGCCAGCTTCAGACTGAGCCGGAGCACCACCCAGCTGCCTCTACAGATGACATACCCAAAGAACAGACTGGGCAGGCACCAGAGCCCTACTAAAGCAAATTCTCCTCTGTAACGTCAGCTCCTACACAATAGCTCCTCCACTGTAGTCATAGCCAGTCCCCACAACCAAAAAGCATGAAGGCCAATTCCTCCCATTGATGTGCAAACAGTAACCAAGACTCAATTACAAAGGAGGGCACATGCAACCCACACAAGGGACACACTTGCAGCACCCCACTTAGGTGACCAGTAAGACTGCACCAATGGGCACAACAGGACACCTACTACTAAGGCCAGGAGACACAGCAGCTCAACCTAATACATAGAAACAAACACAGGGAAGGAGCCAAATTGAGGAGACAAAGAAACATGTCCCAAATGAAAGAACAGAATAAAGTTCCAGAAAAAGAACTGAACAAAATGGAGATAAGCAATCTACCAGATGCAGAGTTCAACCCACTGGTTATAGGATGCTCAGTGATCTCAGGGAGAACTTCAACAAGAGATAGAAAAAATAAAAATGGAGATAGAAAACATTAAAAAGAACCAGTCAAAAAGGAAGAATACAATAACTGAAATAAGGAATACATTGGAAGGAATCAATAGTAGATTAGATTAAAAAAAGAATTGAATCAGTGATTTGGAAGATAAGATAGCAGAAAACACCAAATCAGAACAGCAAAAAGAAAAAAGAATAAAAAAAGAAAATGAGAATAGTTTAAGGGGCCTCTGTGACAACATTAATCATACCAACATTTGTATTTGTAGGGGTACCTGAAGGACAAGAGAGTGAGCAAGGACTTAAAAACCCATTTGATGAAATAATGACGGAAAACTCCCTTAACCTGGTGAAGAAAATAGACATACAAGTCCAGGAAGCACAGAGGGTCTCAAACAAAATGAGCCCAAAGAGACCTACAACAACATATATCATAATTAAAATGGAAAATGTTAAAGACAAAGAGAAATTTAAAAACAGCAAGAGAAAAGCAGTTAGTTACCTACAAGAGAGCTCATAAGACTGTCAGCTGATTTCTCAACAGAAACTATAAAAATAAATAAAATGAGTCATAACTCCCACCCCCCAAAAAAGAAGCATTCACATTTATCAAAACTCAGCAAATGAAATTTATTATTTGTACAATTCATATGTAAATTCTACTTCAAACAGGGTAAAAATGATAAACAAATACTGAAATCTGGTAATGCTATATATGGTGAGGTACTAAAAGGAAGTGTACTCATGTCTGCATTTCAATTTGAAGTGAATTAAACAGTAAGATGGATTGATGAATAGATAGACTGATGGATAGGTAGATATGAGATAATACAAGTATAATAAAATTTCAGTGATAGAATCTAGCTGGTACATATGTGGGTGGGTGTTTAGTGTAAAATTCTTTTAATTCTTCGGTGCTTTTGAGTATTTTTATAATAAATTATTATGGAACAAAGGTGACATAGGAGTTTACCAGCAAATTAGACATAGCTGAAGAGAGATTTAGTCAAGCTGAAGCATGAGTTTAAAAACAATTGAAAATATAGAAAGGTGCATAAGTGATACTAGACTCAGTGATAAAGACTAGTGTAGGTATAATTGGAGTTCTAAAGGCAAAGGAGAGAGAGAATGTTCTAGAAGCAATTTTTTTAAAAGATAACAATTTTTGAGAAATTTTTAATGCAAATGAAAGACTTCAAGCCACATATTCAGTTAATGCAATGAATGCAAGCATTTCCTTTGAATACAAAGGAAAATACTGCTAGGTACATCTAGTTAAACTGTTGGAAAACAAACTCTCTTAAACCTCTTAACTGCATTCAGAGGAGCAACAATCATGTTGAGAAGTGAGTTCTCAATAGAATGGCATCTTTAAAATGAGGCACATGGATAGAGCTGGCATTTATTAGGCTCCTATTATGTGCCCGGCTCTAGGCTAAACCCTTTACTAACATGATCCCCATTTAGTCCTCTCACCCTCCCAATAAGGTAGAATTAATATCTCCATTTTAATGACAGTAAATCATGGCTTGAAAAAGTTAATTATTTGCATAAAGTCACATAGCTAATCAGTGATAAAGATTTCAATTTATTTGTGGCAGACTCCAAGCATCTTATATATTATGCTTGCTCCTCTATTATAAATGTTCTGTTTTTGTTCTCTCCATTCCTGTGCACCTACCTAGGTTCTAGGTCTCAGCATTCCCAGATTTGGCAATCCACCTGCCAAGTCCTGTAGTAGTTATGACATTATGCCTGGGGTTGATATTTAAAAAGGAGGGAGAGACAGAGACAGAGACAGAGAGAGGGAGAGAAAGAGAGAAACTGAAGTGGTAGAACACTAGTATCTGATATTGGATAACAAGAATACAGATCAAATTGTGTGGTATTGGAGCACCTACTGTAGAGAGTACATTTAATTGGCATCTATTCTTTGCGGTATATCTAGTCTCCATTTTGACACTATAGTAGATGACTGAAATGCTGCCTTTTGTCTTATTAGCATCTTATTGTAAAGCGTATATTATTATAGAAAATTGACAAGGTGATGAACTGTCACTTCAGCTAAGAGGATATCCTATTTTTAATAAATATTATTTCATAAGAAAATGTGCTGATGACAGCTTATTTCAGTGGAAACTTGATACATAACATTTTTGCTAGACAACATTATATCAGTAGTGACTATATATATATATATATATATATATATATATATATATATATATATTTTTTTAGCTGAGCCACCCTGCCACCTGTTGGCAGCTCAGCAGCAGCTCAGCTCGGGTCCGGTCTCGAACCACTGTTGCTCAGAGCTCGCACTCTTGAGCGAGCTCTTAACTAACTGAGCCACTCGGCCAGCCCAGTAGTGACTATATCTTTTTAAAAATCTATATTAGATGCTAGAAATGTGTTTGCAAAATTTTTTTTGAAAAATGAGTACATAAGAGTAAGCAAAAATATTTTGCTATAATTTTAATATATTGTGTCAGCATATGTATTATTAGAGATTTTATGTGGTTATATATTTTTATAAGATAGTAATTTATATCCCAATAGTATTTTGTTTACATATATTTTTCTTTAAGCCTGTGATAAGATGTAAGAATATGTCTTCAGAATAAATTTACATATGTAGATGAATGAATAAACTTGTGCAGGTATATGACTGATATGCATATAAAACTTCCAAAGTCAGTACTTACGTAAATACATCCAATCTGGCATGTAAGCACTGATCCTCCACTGATTACTAGAATTATGAAAGCTAAGTTCAAGTCCTAATTCTATCACTTTAGTCTATAATTTTGGAAAAGTCCCTTAATTTCTTAAGATGATTTTACTTTTCAGTTAAAATGAGAAAATAGTATTGCCCTACGTACTTCACAGAGTGGTCAGGAGGCCTTTCAAAGAGATAATGTGTGTGAAAGAAACTTCGTATTGCAAGAAGATAATACAACTAGGTATGTAATTATACTGGGGGTGCCAAAAAATGTATCCACATGACTTGTATTCATCTTTTGTTATCGGTATATATTGAGTATTGCAATTTTAATACAGCTTTTTCCTTTCTTAAAATGTGTACACATTTTTTGGCACCCTCTGTATATTATATTATTATAGAAATATATAATATGGTTTATATCTAATTATGTGTATAAATACTTATGCTATGTCCTGAACTTTTCTAGGGATCACAAACCTATGCATTCAAATAAGGCCATGTTAACAATAATAAATGAATTTTACCATTCCATTGCCCACACTCTAATAAAACCACCTCAAACCTGACCCAGCTTGTGCTAGGAGAGCGAGGGAGAGTGGAGTTCAGGAGTTCATGGAACATCTTCTCACGTTCCCTGTTCTCCCGCTCTCTGACCCTCCCATGAAGCCAGCTGAGGCATCTGTGCCTCCACTTCACATCCCACCCACCCATGGAAGAGTGACATCTGCATCCAGCGCCATCCTCCAACACCCTGAAGTGGTCCAGTCCAAAGAGCCAGAGTGCTGCTGTGCTCCAGCTCTGCACACAGAGCGAGAGAATTTCTAACTCATTCTTCGTTATGCTAACAACAGGCTATATTTCTAAGTGCCCTCTGTTTTCTCTTGCAACCCTTTCTGTCCACAGGACCCTTTCAGGAGTCTAGGTTTTAGCTGAAAGACTGGGGCAGACAGTGTTTTCTTGGTTTGGAAGTGTGTGTGTGTGTGTGGGGGTGCATTCTTTTCAGCCTCTCCCTGTGCTTTCTCCATATACTGTCTCATTTTCTTTTAAGCAAATAATATTTTATAGATGGCATCCTGTCAGGCATATTTTACCAATTTCCAAGACTTGACTGGAAATGTCTGAAATTAGGTTGGGAACACTTAATGTTCTAGTTGTTCACTGCTGTGTAACTGACTGCAGCAAAATGTAGTGACCTCAAACAATAATGATGTTCTGTTTTTCACAGTTCTGTAGATTGGGTGGGTGGCTCTTTTGCTGATCTTCTTGAGCGTACTGTTGTAGCTAAGTTCAGCTGACTTGATAAGAGCTGGGCTCAGTGAGGACACTGGAACAGCTAGGCCCCTCTTTCCACAGTATCTCATCATTCAGTAGACTAAGCTAGTATCTCTTTAATAGCGAGCAGTAAGAGTATACCCAATAAACAAAGACAGAAGCTGTCAGGTCTCTTAAAACCCAGGTTCTCAAATGCACAGCACAATTTCCATAGCATTCTGTTTATCAATGTAAGGCAAAAAGCCAGCCCAGATTCAACGAGAAATGGACTGTACTTCTTGATGGAAGAAGCATGCAAACAGAAAGACTATAGGAATTGTTGGAGGCTCATCTTTGAAGACCAACAACTATATATAGTTCAGCTTCTGGCCATAATAATGTATATCCCTTGCACATGAAAAATACACTATCTCCCTCCCAAGACCCAAAGTCTCATTTAATTACAGTATTAGGTCAAAGTCCAGATTTTCATCATTAAATTGGTTCCAGATGTGGACAAGGCTCCACAGGTTCAGTTACTCAGATGCAGATGTTTGGACAAAGTTCTTCTTGATTTGTGAGCTAAAATGACAAGTTATCTCACCTACCCACCTCACCCCCACACATGCATCCAAAATGCAATAGTGAGAAAGGGGTAGGATAACTGCAACAGACTCTCCTGTTCAGGAAAGGGGAAAATGGAAGGTGCATAGAGCCAGTGATCCATAGCAAGTCTGAAATCTGGTCAGATATTGTCAGGGCCTCCTACTCTCAGAATAGGAAATGTTACCTGGTTAGTGAACAGCTCTTCCCTCTGGAAATAATTTGCTGATTCATTGTTCTCTTGGCTCCTGGCTCTGCTCTCTGAGTCATTACTTGCTCTCAACACAAATAAAGAAATAGCCACCATTTCACAATAAGTGTGCCATTTTTGGTTTCTAACAATGCACTCTGTGTGTCAATAGCTGACCAGGACTTATTAAAAGTTAACATTGAGGTGTGTAACCTTTTCATTTGTGTAAATATATTCGACTGTGTATGTGGAGATGCTGAAGTCATTTGTATAAACTCATCAGTATAATTATATAATGGATACATGAATAATCTATATAATTTATGTACTGAATTAAACTGTCTTCTAATGCAATTAAGCTGTGAAGAAGTATTTCTTGTGGACTAAAAAATGAAATATTATTTTAACATCTCTTAAATCTGCTCTTTTACTTAGTTTTAGAAAGGGAAGGAAGATATGGCTTTATCGAGAGGAACAAAGGAAACTAGGTGGTATCACTGACTTCCAGAAGTGTGACAAAAGATAAAAGAAACAAGAAATATTTGCCAGGGCTGTATTATCTCTTAGATAATCTGCAGTAGAGAAGAGTAAAACCTTCTAACTGGACATGGCAGAGTCCTCTTTTAGAATAATACTAACAGTACTTCATTTTTCCAATACTTCTTAGAAGCTTGCTCATGAAAGTTTTAGGTGAGAAATCTAGAAACTGAGAAACTCTGGTGCATATCTAAAATATTACTATTTACCCATACAATGGGTCATTATTAACTGTTTGTCAACTGCTTACTAGGGTTCCATTGTTTTCCCCTGTTATTTGTCTGTTATTTAGACATGTTTTTCTTATGTAAATTGGGTTCATTATCAGTGGCAACATTTTAATACAAACATGGATAAAATTGAATTCTTTTTTTATGATCAGGTTTCTTCTATTATATTTTTGAGTTTCCCCCCTAGTTTCCTAGGAATTCCCAGTTGTGCATTTATGGGGTTTTCTTTATCAGTCTTTTGCATATTATTTTTCTAATTATTAATCTTTGTTCTTTGACATTTTATCTTGCTATATATTTCAATCCCTTTCTTTATGTCTATGATTGTGTTTGTTATATATCCATTTCACATTTCATTGCTTCTACTATGTTTTTTTCCCTCTGATTGTGTTATGTCTCTTTCGGTTTTTTCCAGCACCCCTTTCTATGTCTTCCTTTTGAATAGGATACACTGAATCTGTTCTTTTAACTGTTGTTTCAAAAAGTTTATATTTCAATGTCTAATGTTATACAAAAGAAATGTTTGATTCATGTGTTCAATTTTCTACCATGCTTTTCCTTACAATGTGTTGCTTCATTTGTCATTTTCTGTTGCATTTCTTGCCTCTTGTTTTTTTTTTTTTCCCGGTAGCATTGCTGATGGCTCCCTTCTTATTATCACTCATCTTTTAACAGGTGCCTTTTGCTCCAGGTGAGCTACTAGCTACGGAACAGAGTGGTAAAATGCTGGGAAAGTGAGCTGGGCTACGTGGCATGCCAATTCAGATGTGCTGCCCCCATATTCCTGGTCAGCGAGTCTGTTGCACATTCT
This sequence comes from Hipposideros armiger, assembly GCF_001890085.2. Taxonomy (NCBI): domain Eukaryota; kingdom Metazoa; phylum Chordata; class Mammalia; order Chiroptera; family Hipposideridae; genus Hipposideros; species Hipposideros armiger. The sequence continues at coordinate 2,257,264 of NW_017731371.1, forward strand.
ATCATGAGGGTACATTTCAAAAAAAGACTAGGGTCATGCCAGTTCCTCCCTTTGGATTGATCAGCAAAGCTTTAGTTATGACACACCCACACATGTGTTTTGTGTGATCATTGGCATTTCTTTCTTTCTCTTCAGCCATCATGATCAGCAACTGCAAAGCTGATGCACACACACCACTCCACCGTTGTTGAAAGGTGCTTTGGGAGAGGATGAACATATTCTCATCTAAGCCAGCTCCCCCCACCACATACTGCTGGGTCAGATGTGACTGGAATGTTCCTGCTAACAAACCTGCCCACAACTGCAATCCCAAATAAGGGATTGTCATTTGAGCTTTTCAAAACCATGCCACCTATGTCTGGATAATTCTATACACTGCCCCCAAATCTGTAATGCTATGAGATTTCCCTTAATACCTTCTCTAGGCTTGATATAAATTCCATACTCAGCAGCTGTTCTTCATAGTTAGAGGTAAAAGCTGAGGCAATACTTTTATTTTTATTGAAGATAAAAATTATGGAGTTTCCTCCCTGCTTTTCATTCTTTTTAAAAATCATTTTCATACAAAAAAAAGTGAAGCTGGAAATCTTTTACATCCTTTTTTTCTGAATTTCCATTTCTGAATGCTATAGTTTAAAAATAATGATTTGTGAAGACCAACAAAATTGACAAGTCTCACTCAACTTATATATTAAAAAATAAAAGGTATGGCTGCCCTCCACTCATGGTGATTGATAGCCTTCAAGTTGAAATAAACCTTAAAATCATTACACAATTTGCATCTCCTTAAATAGTGACTTATTTACCCAATATATTTAGACAAGTAACATGAATAATATGTGAAACTGCTATATTTCACAATTCAGTATAAAAATGTAAACATTTTCTTTAAAAATCTCAGTATTTCCCCCCTCCCTTATCTCCCTCCCTATTTTTCATTCCTCCCTTCCTTCTCTTCTCTTTTTCCTTCTTTCTTCCTTCTCCTTTCCTCTCTCCCTTCTTCCTTCCTTCCTTCCTCCCTTCCCTCCTTCCTTCCTTCCTTCCTTCCTTCCTTCCTTCCTTCCTTCCTTCCTGACTTGATTTGATGCATCATATCAACTTCCTAAAGTATTACTCAAAGCTCCGCTTAAATTTTTTATCTCCCTGCCATGGTTTAAACTCCTACCCTCTTTCTTGAAAGCATCATTCCTCTTCTGTGGTGTGCCAAATTCTCCATATCTTTCAAAAGCAGTTCAAGTTCCACTGTTTAGTGAAACTTTTCTAAACTGTGCTGGCTTCTCATGTGAAAGTATAAAAATATTTTTTCTACAACTCCTTTGGCAATTGATATATTGTCTAGCCACCTCAACCCTATGTGGTTATTTGCTTCTATATTGGTAACTTTCCCCACATCTAGATTTTAAGATCCTTGAGGTCTAGGACCATGAATATTTTTGAATTTCCCACAATTTTGGGTCCAGCGATTTACACAGAGGTGTAATAAATTTTGGCTGATTGTGTGTAATAGGAGCCAAAACAAGATATGCAGACGGTGAAAAGCTTTTCAAAGTTTATATTAAAAGTATTTTTAAAATTACATGATTTAGTTATATTAAACATGAAGAATCTAGAAATCAAAGAAAAATTTGAGAACCTTTAAATACATGCCAGCTCTGACATGCTTTTATTACTGTAGATACAAAACTTCTGGGGCAAATAATTGTCCATTATGAAGTTACTGAACAAAAGTGTATAAATTGAAATTTTTCGACAACATGTAAGAAAAAGAATGATATTTTTTTCTCAGGAAACCGGTTTTACTAGTCAAAAAAAATTTTTTTAAGATTTTTATTGGGGAATTGGGGGAGGGAAACAATGTTGGGGAATCAGGGGAGGGGAACAGACAAGTTGCTGTCCTTTTGTTCTTCAGTCTAGTTGTGGAGGATGTCGCTTCACTGGCCCATGTTGGTATTATCATTGCACTCTTCCCGGGTGAGGCAGATCGGTCGCTGGCCACTGGACGGCCGCTCATGGTGGCTCTTGGCAGCTCACGCTGGCTGCCGGCCACTCATGGTAGCTTTTGACAACCCACTGCAGCCTACGCTGTTGCTGGTGACTCACAGCAGCCCAGCTCCAGGTCGAGCTATTGTTCACCATGTTAGCTGTAGAGGGTGCAGTGTCACTGTCCCTCATGTGAGATCTGAACCAAGGCTCTGCTGCTCAGAGCTGGTGTCCCAAGCCAGCTCTTAACAAACACGCCACTCGGCCAGCCCCTAGTCAAAATTTCTTTATGCTGTTTCTCCAAATCAGGAGTAATTTAACTTCATTTTCTTTATAATTTAAACAGAAGTAAATCTAATTTAAGTTCTTCTTGGATTTAAGCATCAGCAATGAAAAGATATTACTTTTTTTGTACTCTTGACCAAGACGGAGAATTCAAAGCTAACTAGGAAAACATTACTTCAGAAAGAGAAAGGTAGGAATTATTCATTTGGGGGTAGGGGCAGGGGAAGTACATAAATATAGCACATGGAAATGTGTCAAAGATAAAATAAGTTTAATACTTGTACCTTCTGAGACAACAAATATTTAAATGAAGATATATTTTCCATCTGAGAGAAAGAAAGAGAGAAACAGAGAGAGAAAGAGAGAGGGGGGGGGAGAGATCGAGATCTGGAAATATTCTATGTGATAAATGTGCTATATCCATACTTATAATACAATATTATGCATTCATTATATAAATTTATTTGTTGACATAGTAAGATACCCATCATATATTGTTAAAGTTTTAAAAAGCAATTAAAATAATGCTTACTGCATAATTTTAGTATGTAGGTAATATAATATATACCAGGGGTGTCAAAAAAAAGAATACATATGACTTGTATTCATCTTTTGTTATCAGTATATATTGAATGTTACAATTATAATACAGGTTTGTTTTTTTTCTTAAAATGTGTATACATGTTTTGGCACCCTCTGTACTTATTTAAGTCCGAAAGGACAGTGTAGCCAATGTTTTAGGTGTCCCTTCGATATCTATCACATTTCCTGGGCCAGTGCGTCCACACTTAGACCACTGCAAGCATAGTCTGTTGACACCTCACCACTGACCACTGTCTCTGAAGAATTGTCCTTCATAGCCTGGCCCAGAGTTACCACTCCCTCCTCTGGTGGCATCCTGCCATCAGTGACTGAATTACACAGAGTACAACGGCCTGGCCCCATTGCCTCAAGTCGTGACCAACACAGGGATGCAGTCTATGCTCTGAGTCCCCTGTGAGATCAGTAACTTGAGACTCGAACTGATTCCACAAACTTCCTCGACTCTGCCCACGTCTTACCCTATTACTTCTTGTGCCCTGAGAGCACTCTCTCAATTTATGATGCATACCTGATTCTGTTGCAGGTGTGTTTCTGGGGAACCAGACCTCAGAGAGACATAAAATGTTAAAAATAGGTCTAAGTGTACAATTCTGTAATACAGCATCTATATATCATATTGTGTGCTCTCCACCCAGAGTCAGTTCTCCTTCCATCACCATATATTAGATCCCATTTACACTTGAAACTTATGTAACTTTACTAAAAATTGTCACCCCAATAAACTTTAATTAAAAAAAAATAGTTCCACAGGTACTGGGGTTAAATACTATTTTACTTTATTGTCATGCTTTTCTCTAATTAAAATATATTGCTTGTATAGTAAAAAAAATAACTATAAAATGTTTCAAAATACTAATGTTTCTAAATTGTGTTTTATAGGCTGTGGTCTGGTAGAACCTGGAAGATAAATTTAAAAATAAAGAAAAAAGAAAGTTTAAAGAAAGCATTTAACATATTTAGTTTTAATAAAAGAATACCTGTTTATTTAAATAGCACTAAAATTATTTTGTATCCCTCAAGTAAAATAATTTTAAATATAGCTGCTTGTAAATTTCCAAATTATTAATAATATATTATTTCCTGACACTGGTTCAGTTCTTTTATTAGAACTAATTCTAGAATTTTGCATTAAATGAAATATAAATACTAATTGGAATATTATTGATCCTTTTCACTTTTCTGCCTACAATTGTTTAAATAAGCATATATTCACTTCTGGATAGACTTGAAAGGACATATAAGAATATAAAGCAAAAAGGATTTCATTTTCTTTGGCATTTTTGTTTGTTTGTTTGTTTAATCACATAAGTCTACACAAGGGAAGGTTTGGAAATTTGTGGAAGTTTTTGGTGTTATCTATGTAATACTTGGCAATCATTCATTTTCAACACTATATTTACTTTTCAATTATATACATATGTAGTATTTATCCCAGACACTATGCTAGGCATGTTACACTAGTTTTTCACTCAATCCTCACATTACCCCTTCAACATATTATTATTCATAATTGAGTTCAGAGATGCTAAGTACCTTCTGTAAGGTCTTATGCCTGAGGTGCCTTATCCAGCATACTTCAGAGTTATAACCCTATACAGTGTTCAGTAGTCAGATTTGCTACTTTCTCTTATAGTATATTTTATACCTTTCTTCACTATCTGTAATAACCAAAATTGATTGTTTCCCCTAAATAAAATGGTAAGTCCTTATCTAAAATAACCAAAATTCAAATAACTTGTAGAGGAAAGCTTAATAAAGTCGAACTTATTATTTTAAGGGCATCCCTCAGAGCTATAATGATAAATGAAATTATATTACATTTCTCAATAAAGAAGAAACTATGTTATCCAAAGCACATAAAATGAGTTCCGAAATTAAAAATTCAGAAGTTAGACTTAAATGAATGCCATCAATTAATTTTTATAAAAGAACTAGAATCATTTTTTTAAAACTTCAATTGTCTCCTAAATGAAAATTAGATAAATAACTTCATTTTATTGAGAAAAATTATTATGATCTGAGAGATAGAAGTAGCCAGATTTTTAGCCTTCAATTGAAAATGTCAATCCTCCAGTGTAGTCCCTCAAATCATTCATCCACAAATGAGCAGAACTGAGAGAGGATTTCACCTAGAGAGCAAAGGAGCAGCAGTTCACAGAGATGTTTTTTATTTGAATTCCATTGTTTTCAATAATAATGAGATTTTTTAAATACCCTAACAATGATCAAATAAATACTTAAATTCTTAAAAGCTCCAGGTAATGTCTTGTAATTTGTACTACAATCTGATAAAACAATGAAGATAGTTTCCATGTATTTTAGGCTTTTTTATATTTCAGTGCAATCTTATAGCTGCTTGAAAAGTCTCTGCCTGTTCAATTCTTCATAAAGTGAATAAAGAATGAAAAGAGCTTCTCCCTTTATGTTTTTGGCAAGAAATCTATCAAGATACTGTGTGGGTTCTTAATCACTCGATGAGAACTGGACCAGTAATTTAGAAAGACACAGAATTTCAGCCTTTTTACAGTGTTCCACATTTTCATTGTCACTATTTTTCTTTGAAGTACATATAAGAAAGAAAACAATAATATTTCCGCATCCCTGGTTATCCTGTTCATTGACCCTGTTTTTTCACTACCAGAAAAGCATTTGTCAGTGTGTTGAACTAATTTAAGGAAATAGAGGCAATTACAAACTCTAGAAAATTTTATGACAGAGTTAAAGTGACCATGCCATTTCTTACCATCGTTTCAATGGTACAAATGGCCTAAATCTGAAATATTATAATCTAACTGAAACAAGACAAAAATGGACCATTTTCTGTATAATATCGCTTTTTTTTCTTTTCTTTTTTTAAGGCATAGAAGCATTTGCTGAAATGTGATATCTGTAATAAACCATAGGGAAAAAGAAACAAAACATCCTTACCCAGTGATGGTATACTCTTACATTTAGCCTACCCACACAAATTGGTCCCAGCAGTTTTCTCTTTAATTCAGGATTTATGGAAACATCTGAGATTATAAAATTAACCAAACAAAAACAGATGCTATAATTGTGAGGGGCCCAATTCTTGGATGACTACCAGAGCTAAACATTAGTATATGGAGTGGAAACATTTTAACTTAAGTTCTTATATATTGGTTTACAAGCTGATGTGGCTATTCCACATGAAAATAACTATCTTAAACAGCTTCGAGAAATGAAATTATGTTTACAAGTGGCTCATTTTTCTCCCTTTCAAAAGGAAAACAAGGGCTAGTAAAAAGATAATTTCCTCAAGTTTCTTAATTAATCATATGAAATCCCACCTATAGTTACAATTCCTAGGAAAGATTGGGGGAGAGTCACATCTTAGATGTACCTTTCACATTGTGCTTTAATATTACTCTGAGGTGATACATAATAACTCCATTGTCATCTAGTTTGCATATGTATTGTGAAAGACCAGTTTGGGGCAGTACTTAGCATTTGGTCAGAGGCAACTTCAACCAAGAGGAAAAAGAACATCTTTACATTTGAAGTAAAAGTAACTAACTATATTTAAAGGTTGTAGAAAATACCTTTCTAGACTAAGTGACACTTAGACCTTTGTAAGAAATGTGGAAATTATCCTTTGGAAAAAAAACACACACACACACACACAAAACCAACAACATAAAAAATTGAACTTTGCTAGTCATATTTTCATTTAAGTACTGATGCGGTTGTAGCAACTGACTCCTTGTTGGCTATACGCCTTTGCCCAGACTGTTTTTAAGGTAAAAATACGAAGGAAATTAGAGATTTAAAATCAATCCGAAAAAAGTCTTCTTTTTAGGAATGAAGGGCCTTTAAGTGATCTAAGATGTTTTTTCTGTAAAGTAGTGAGTTTTAAGAACACATGGCAAAGGCTATGGTTCTAAGACTGGGTAAAAGAGCTTTGTAAACACACTTAGAGAAATGTCAGGAAAATACCTCCAAGGGACCTTGGCCAAGACTTGTTTATTGGATTTACACAATTGAACCAATCATGATTAAATTGCCTCAGGGCAAAAGTTCAAAGGCATAACAATCAGAATGTATAAAAAAGTAAAGCAACAACTGGCATATATTAAAATAAATAAGATGTCAATTACAAAGAGACATGTCTTTCAGTTCCTTACAGTTCTGCTTGCAGAACGTCATTAGACAAGGGGTGGACCAAACTATGGTGAATAAAGAATCCCACAAACAAGAACCTTGCACAAAAATCGAATTTCTTTCCGAGGTTTTTATGGATGAAATATGGTAACTGTTAGCTGGAGCCCTCCAACTGATTTATATTTCCATGAAGTTGAATAAGCAGTTTTTCCCCATAGGGAAAACAAAACTGTGGAATGTTAATAAGTGTTAGCCAAACGCTCTCCTTTCCTACCAAGGTGAATCATTTAGAAGCATGGATTTAAATCTGGTTTACCAAGTAGTCCATTTTCCTTGAATCCAGGTTTCAAAACTTATTTGACTTCGGAGTCCCTTTTTCTGAAGCAAATCTTATAGAAATTGTGTTCCTTTGGGATACGCTTTGGGAACTCCAAATCTAAGTTAGCTAATGTACACTCTGTACATAGTCCTAGGCCCAAAGGTGAAGGAGGCATATTGGTTGGTCCATACTGGCCCCTAAGTCCAGTCAGCCCCATTTTCCTCCCATAATGAGCAGCCTTCTTTCCCACATAAGAGCGTAGCCCCTTCATGCTCTTCTCCATCAAATATTGATCTGACTCTCCTTAAAACCAGGTTAAAATGCTTGATGATTGTTTGAATGTTTTCTTTCATACATACATACATACATACATACATACATACATACATACATTTCATACATACTTTTGCATGCAACAGAATAGAAACTTGGACATAGGTGAATATAATTCTTACCCAGACATGTTAGGCAAATAAGTGAGAGCAATGTTTGGAGGACAAATGAAGGTCTTTAGAGAATCCTTGAGTCCATATGTCCTAGATAGATAGCCATAGTCACAATGACCCAGCCCAAGTTGTTGAGGGTTTGGGAACCTGAAGTTAACATTTTTTAACTGGACCTAAAAGTTTCTGAAGCATCTGTTTCTCAAGTTCCCTGTATCTGAGCAATTCCATGAGTCATCTGATAACAGAGTCAACATGACTTCCATATTTAAATGTCTAAATGTCCAACTGAAAAGACAGCAGCATGCCTGACAGTGAACAGTTCCCTTTTCATAGAGTAGCCCTTAAGAATCACATATGATGGAAATTTTTCCAAAATAGCCTTTTGATAATTTCCCTCTATGTCCAACTTATCAGCTTTCATTCAAAATTTATTCTGCCCACAGGATAATTGCAGAAAAAAAGAGATTACCTCTTATTTCATCTTTGCTTTTTCAAGCATAATATCTCCATAATTTGTATGGCAGAGTATCAGACCCCTCACAATTCTGGATATTGTTTCAAATGTTACCTTGCTTGTCAATACTACTCTTAAGTTTGGCAAACACGCAAAACAGCAAAGATGATATTCAGCATAGAATAGAGGAGTTCACTATTCTGTCATTTCTTTACTCACTTTTTTCAAATATTTGTAATTGGATCTTCATATGTCTCTTTTTCATTTTCTGGCACCTCTCCAGTTCTGCATGACTTCTCAAAGATTGTTTGGGTCTGAGTTCACACCTATGTAATTCTTCCATATCCTTGACTCATGTTCATCTGATCCAGAATAATTTAATTCAATTAGCAATTATGCCCTCAACTAAACTGAGCTGGAATTCTTTTCTTAAATTGTTGATATATCTTTTTAGTAAAGAGCAAACCTTTACAGAGCATTGCCCATGGCCCAGATACTGTGCTAGGTGTCTAGATAATGATGTCACCTGTGCCACTGAAGAGCGACAATCAAATATGAGAAACATGTACACAACTAATCATAATGCAATGATATGAAGTTCATAACAGAGATAGGACAATGGGCCAAGGACAGTGGGGAAAGAGCAATTCATGGGAAGACTACTTTGTGTCTCATTTTATCAGTAAAATGGAAATAATGATACCTGCTCTGGGAATTAAATGAGATATTTTCAAGCACTTACAACAATGCCTGTCACATAACAAGGGCTTAATAAATATCAGCTCTTGTTACTAGTTAATACTCTTGATATTAAAAATCATGACAAGAACTTTATAAATTAATAATTCTCTTCTTTAACCATCTAGAGAGCAAACCTAGGACCCATGTATGGATGGTCAGATTTGTGGTCCACTTTTGGAGATCTACCTAAAATTTAGCATTCTTCTAAATGCTGAGGAAAAGTGATGTGCTCCTTCTCATGAATATTACTCAAGTAGGTGCTGAATGATCTGTATGGCTTTCTGCATTCAGTTCAAGGTGAGATGAGCTCTGGAATGACAAAGATGTCACTTCAGATCAGTTGGTGTTGGCTAACTGATGAATTGTGAATGTGAAGCCATGCTTGGCTCAGTGGGAAAGAAAACTGAACAATTAGTCATGTCATTCTTAGGAACAGGAGGGGAGGTAATGGTATCAATGTCATTTAACTGTTTACCCCAAACTAGATATTTTCTACTAGAAAGGCACCTGGCACAAGAGCTACCCAGTTGGCTGAGGCTCCACTGACAGTGGATGCTCTGAGGTTTGTCTTGGCATCCAAGGGTACTATACTCTCCAGGCAGTGTTCACACAAGCTGTTAGCACCACAAATCCATGAAGCAAAAGTTCCCAATGTATACAAAAAGTCAATACTCAAAAGTCCAGCAGAAAGGCAGTGAGCATCTAGGTTATTTTCTCATTGCAGGATTCATTCATTCCCTAAACAGTTCCTGAGTCATGTTGTTCTAGGTATTGGAGATGGGATAGAGAACAAGACAAATAAGGCCCAAACATTCATGGTACTTACATTTTAGTTAGGGGAAGACAGTCAAGAAACAAATAAACAAGGTATTATCAAGCAATGCTTAAAACCAACTAAGAAAATATAACCAATTGACATGAAATATAGTAATGGGGCTATTGGGTTAATGTTCAAAGAGCGGACTCCAGTGTCTAGAGATAAGAATAACAAATGCAAGGCAGGGGCTTAGAAGGAGGCTGAGACATCTGGTGTTAGACTGGGACAAAGGTGGAGATATAGATAGGATCTTAGATACCTGATCACAATTGGGTGAGGGACTCAGGAAGTCAAGCAGGAGAAGAACACTTAACAGAATGGGAGTGAGATGGGTTGCAACACGGCTACTATTCTTTGATCAACGCTGAGCATGTGATGAATGTAATTGCAAATAAAAAATTCACAGGTCAACACTGGGCAGCAAATGGCATTTAAAGAGCATGCAGAGTGAGCCAACTAACAGTCTTACTCCAAAGGGTTGCTGCTTGATTTTCTTCCCCAGTTAAGATAGATTTGGGATCAGGAGTAAAGATAGCCTATGGCTTGGAAAGGTAAGTGAAGAGCAGAAGCCAGAATCTGGCATTTTACAACTATCAGACCAAGTAATTATATCCTGAGGATTCGGATATGAAAGGACATACCTCATTTGCTTATGGTGATGGTAGCCAGAACTCAGCTGGATTTTCTAACTGCAAATTCAATTCTGGCTTCACATATTTGATTTATTTCCTGGGCCACTGTGATGGTTAATTGTATGTGTCAACTTGACTGGGCTAAAGGATGCCAGATAGCTGGTAAAACATTACTTCTGGGTGCTTTTGTGAGTGTATTTCTGGAAAACATTAACATATGAATTGGTAGTCTGAGTAAAGAAGATCCACCCTCACCAGTGTGAGTGGGCATCATCCAATCCATTGAGGACCCAAATAGAACAAAAAGGCTGAGAAAGGGTGAATTTGCTCTCTGCTTGAGCTGGGATGTTCATCTTCTCCCCTTTGACGTGGGACATTGGCACTTGTGGATCTCAGGCCTTAGGTTGCAGACTGGGACTTACCCTCTACTCTCTCTCGTTCTCAGGCTTTCGTGTTTGAACTGCAGCTATACCACCAGCTTCTTTGTTCTCCAGCTGGCAGACGGCATATTGTGAGACTTCTCGACCCCCGTAACCATGTGAGTCAATGCCTCATATTAAATATCTTCCTATCTATCTATCTATCTATCTATCTATCTATCTATCTATCTATCTATCTATCTATCTGTTTATCTAACTATTTATCTCCTATTGGTTCTGTTTCTCTGGAGAATTATAGCTGGTATAAGAAATGGCAATTCCCTGCAAGTTGGCAGGGCAGATATTAGACATGCATTTTATTTTGATGCAAAAAACACTTGTCTTTCAATCTCATTAAGTTAGCAGTTATTAGTAATATTTGTATATAGGCTCTAGATTTTGTGTCTCTTATGAAAAACAGGTGGTCAAAAAGAAATATTCTACATGCAAAGTTTCTGGAAAATTCTTAATTTCCTAACTGGTGAGAGATAATATTTTAGAGATTATATTTTTATGAAAATTTAAATGAAAGTATATAATATTAAATACTGACTCAGGAATATTATTTGAATCCAAATACTCAAACTAGAGATTGAGGCAGGAAGATAAATTAACTTCTGAGGGGTTCTATATTACAACCCCTTGGGCTTATCTGTAAACAGCCCAAGAGAACAATAGAAAAATTAAATGAGACAATTGATTGAACATGATTTAAAATCTGTTTGTAGTATGTCTCTACCCATCTTTACTTTGTAGTGAATTCGAGTGGGAAAAAAATTCACAATCCATTTGTTTCTCTGTCCATATCCTTGGAATAAAATGTGGTTCTGAAAATTTCAAAAATCCTCCTGAAGAAATTGTTTTAAGGGTCAGTTTTTATCTGAGATATGTTGTAAAATGAGAGAGAGAGAGAGAGAGAGAGAGAGAGATTATTTTGAGTTAAAGTATAGAATAAAATAGAAAACAGGTTTAAAATTCACTTGACCAAAAATATGACTGACCTTAATGCTTTACACCAAAGCATTAACATTTTGGAACATTAGTGTTTTAAACATTTGCTCAAAGTTTACATTCTATTCTCAACACAAACTTACTAAATGAAAGGCATTACATTCTGTTACATTCTATGAAAGATAAAACTTATCTGAGTTCTGAAAAGGTCCTCTATGTATGTTTTATAGGGTACAAACCCAATAGCATAAAACATACTTGGCACTGCTGAAGGGTGCCATGGTGCAGCTTTAGCCTGTACATAATCTCCACCCGTCCCAAAACCTGCCCTGAAAACTCACAATGAAGTAAAAGTGGTACGTGTGTGCTATACATATACAGTTTTAGTACATTCCTGCCCCCTCTCTTCCATTTTTCTACCTTTAAGCTCCTCCTTGTAGAAATTCTAGACCCTCCAATGGATTCCATGCTGTACAGCAAAGGGGGAAAAAAATCAGTCCAATTTTGGAAGAAAGGGCATGAAGAAAATGTGGGAACACCTCAGAGAGGAGATGTGGCCTGCGTGCTATTTTACAGCTCTTCTGGATTTCCACAAGCAAGGAAGAGTATGTGATATGATGTGGAATGAAGAGGGACTGTGAATGAGAACAGCCAACACATCTACAGTGTTAACTTTGTCCCAACAAAAGTTAATAACAACCTCAACTAGAACATTTACAGTGGGGGCAGAAAAGAATGGGAAAATATAATGGCTGTACAGAGGTGAACCAATGAGATCCTGTCACTGAATGAACTTGGGAAGAGAATATGACCTGAGGTTTTTTAACCTTAGAGATCATTTACTAATATAGTGCATATGTAAAAGAGGCTTGTTTTAGCAAAATTTTTGGAGGCCAATGAGAAAGTCGAGATGATTGATGAACGTTAGGACATGTTGAGGTTTAAGTGACAGGTGAGGTCCAAGTAAATCTAACACTCAGGCAAATGCAGATGAGGTTTGGAAAGCAAGAGAGATTTTAATCCAACCTCCTGTCTCTAATTAACTTCTAGTAATTCCAAATCAAGTAAATGCGTTGCATGAATGAGTTGATGTTAGTCTTGGAAACATCGCCTCAGAGGTCTGTCTCAAAAGCAGTACTTCTTGGGCTACTTGTAGATGTAAATCTCATTTCCAGAATCCCCAGCCATACCTTTAAGCATCATGGGCCACTCCCCAGAGCTGAGGGGTTTGGGCATACCTAATTCCTCGAGAGTCTCTGGAAGACTCCATCCCACAGTCCCTCTGTCAGAGTTAAACTGAACACAAACCAACTTGGCATCAAATCTCAACACAGCACAAGCAGAACTGTTTCTGAACCAAGCTCAGAGGCCCCCCTGATGATTATCCCAGCCACTTTGAGTCTAAGAGTAAATAAGCTGCAACATTAGCTAAACAGAGCTTGTAAGGAATCCAAAATAGAGGAAGAACAGATGCATGGATTCTGATGTCTCGTGGTACCTGTAAACTTCTTTGAAGGGGGAGGTGATTAACACAGGACAGTTTCACGGTTGGCCAACCATTGAATATCCACAATACTAAAAAAAAAAAAAAAGAGTGATTGTATGGACAGTCTCTGACTTTGGTACTGGTTTCTAATTCTTGCTTTAGGATAACTCACTTTTTACCGTGTCTCAAATTCTTCAACAATGGATAATAATATTGATTGCTCCCGCATGGGTTTACATTTGAGGAAAATAAAAGTTATTTCCAAATAGAAAATACTCTGTAAAGACTGAATAATGATAATGTCCTCTCCAGCTTGTATATATTGGTGAATGCTTTTTGACTTTGCTATTTTTCTTGGGGGACTATTCATGGAGACTTGTATATATGTGTCATTTTCTATTGCTTCATTTGTCTTTCTCTTTCCACTGTAATAGCCCTGTCTCCAGTTCTCACTTCCACTGATATCAGAAAAATGTCTCACTGTTGCTGGTTCTGAAGCTTCCTTGCTGCAGATCTCTCCATCTCTGTTAGTCCATCTTATTTAATTTCATGCTCTCTACAGACCTTCCCTTATTCTGTCATAGATCTTACTTTGAAAAATCTATTGTGCTTTTTAGGTTCTCTCCTCAACCCTGACTTGTCCACCTCTATGACATCTCATTTTCTTTCACTGCTCTCAGTGTACCTCACTATGCCTTTATTTAATACTCCAGAAAGGGTACAGTGGGAAAGGGTGAGCTTGTAAATTATATAAAGAACCAGTCTCTCTACTACTAAAATGCTCTTCTACTGATCTAATTTGTCAACATATTGTTTAGTACCTCACAAAATCAGACATGCACAATGGGTAGTAAAAATTGACCAAATTGGGAAACGTAAATTCCCTCTGATCTCAAGCCTAAGAAGCATAAATCCATATGCTGGAGTAGAGAAATATTGATGGAGGTGCGTTTGCTTAAGGGCTTAAAATCATATTACAACTATTTCATGAAAGTGTTGGGTTCCAACTCCCTAGGTATGTTTTGGAGGACCTAGCAGTGATATTGTAATAAATGAAACTTTTAAATACTCCTCCATATGTGCTTATCCTCATCAGAGTCTACTCTGTGTTATATGAGTGTGAGATAGATACATACACACTCACATTAGAAGCCAAATGTATCACAACTTAACACGATACAGCACTTCCTACTGAAAATGAGTATTTACCAAAAAGACATAAGTGGTTAGTACAGGAGTTGCTGAGAATACAATTGCTATGGGTGTGCTGGATATCCCTCATTAAGGAACCTTCTACTTAAGATGCAAATACCTATGGGTCTTACACATAAATTATATTGTAGCTAGCTTTTTGAGATAGTGAATGCCTTTACTATAAAAAAGATATCAAGGAGGTGTTCTAAAATGCTATAATCAGGAAAATTGCAATTGTAACTTTGAAATAGCTGAATGTTCCTTTTTTCAGGTTGTGACTACCCAAACTGGTTTCACCATTTTAAATGACTTTGTAAGAACAGATTATTTAAAACGTATACAATGACAACAAAAATAAACTCTTTTACAATGTTTTGTGACTGGAGACCCACCCTGGATCTTTCTTCCAGTCTTTACTTTTCTCCTTATTGCTTCCTCTTTATTTCCTTTCTTCTTCCCACTTTTTTACACTCCATTCCTTGGTAAACTTTAATTACCTTGACTCTAGTTATTTGGGATCCAAATCTATAATTCTTAAATCTTTCCCAGAAGATACTTCAAGGAATTGTATGAAACAATTGCTTCTGTCTAGTATAAAACATGTTAATAGTGTCTTCTAACTCTATGTTTAAACAAGCTTTCCTCTTAACCATTACAACTAATCAATGACTTATTAGATTCAGCATGCCTGTAGCGTGACCTTCCCTGTTTCCACTAAATGCTAAAATGTGTCCTCTAGAATGATGTCATTTGGTCTGTCCTGAGGCAATCCAATTGCTGAAAACCAGAAAAGCCCACACTATTAAAAAAAAAAATGTAGGTAAGGAAAATAAAAAAAGGAGTACTTCTTGGAAAAATGGAGAGAGACAAAAATATACTAATAAATTATTCTTCCAAGTGCTTATTTCATTTTGTGTAACTTCCTGAGCTTCTAGGTTCTTGAAGACTAAGAATATGAGAAAAAAACTGGACTGCAGTAGAAAAAAGATTAAGTGAGGGCACTGTACATTCATGACTCCTATATATAATAAAAGCATTTTCTGGGCAAAATTAGGACCGCTATCAGATAGAGATGTATATATATATATATATATATATATATATATATATATATATTCTCACAGGGTGATTTTTATACACCCTGGCTTTTCTACCACTTGATTAAAAGACTAGACAGTCCCCCTTGAGATTTGTTCCTCTTCCTAATGTGCTATAATTGCAACAGAGTGCTTGGTACAGCAGCAATGAGCACTATTCTGTAATAAATCTGGGTCACTGCAGAGTTCATCGTGCAGTCCTTGGCAACAGGAGATAAAGTGCTGGCTAGTTCATCTCTCGCTTTTAGCTGCAGTGTCACTGGTTCTCTTGCCTAATGAAATTAATAGGGCTAAATGTACACAAATTGTCCATGTCCTAGGTCTTTCCCTTCCGAGTCTACATAATATTTCATGGCAAGAAAACATGCCTTATAACAGTAATGCAAATTGGAAGTGTGGAAGTGTGAGTTACCAAGAAAAAGACAATCTCCCTTCTCTTTGGCTCATTTTTTTCATGACCCTATATTTCTTCAAATCAATATTTTAAGAATCTTTTTGTTCCGATGCAGTCTTTCACCTATTTTTCTGGTGGAAAAACAAATAAAGCTTAGTATAGGGCAGCGGTTCTCAACCTGTGGGTCGCGACCCCTTTGGGGGTCGAATGACCCTTTCACAGGGGTCACCTAAGACCATGGGGAAAAAAATTATTTACATTACGATTCATAACAATAGCAAAATTACAGTTATAGAGTAGGAACGAAAATAATTTTATGGTTGGGGGGTCACCACAACATGAGGAACTGTATTAAGGGGTCGTGGCATTAGGAAGGTTGAGAACCGCTAGTATAGGGTTTTCTAAGGTGCTGACTGTGATAGCTAAGTGGCTGAATGAGCTTAGTGAGTGCTTTTTTTTTCGAGAAATGTTTCTTCGCTTGCTTCATTACCCTTACACTTCAGAGTTTCTTATGTACTGATTTCTATTCACAGGAATTCATTCCTGCCACCTCTAAGCCCATTGTACAGGGCTACCAGCAAGATTTAACTCTGCGTTCAAGTCTGTACAACTTTCCAATCATCTCTTTCCAGATTCTTCTATGACCACGCCCACATCCCACTCTTACCCTTACCCTGCCACCATTCACTGAAAACTCCAACATCCTTTAATTCTCAAAATTTTCTCTGTAAACTTTTTAAAGTCATTATTTTCATAGAATTGAGGGGTACTCAACAAAAAGGGTGAAAGCAAAAGAGCAGAAATCAGTGCCAGAAAAATTTGAGAGGTTGAATGGTTTCCTTTCAACACCAGCACATATATTTAAATCAGTGAACTTCTATGTAGCAGGCTTCAGACCAAGGCCTGAGACATGCATTTTGCTTTTGAAGCTCTTTGCCTTCAAACACTTTTGAAGCATTTAATAAGTGAGTTAGGACTGTGTAAATCTTGTTAAAGCAAGTGAACATGAAGTGCGCAGCCAAAAAGGCAGCCTGTTAACGCTTGGAGGGAAATAAGTGTCCTTATTCTGCTCTTACATCAATATCATGAGTGAAGCATGAATGCGCACTTACCTTGCTCCATATTAATGAAAATCCTCTCTCTTTTAAAGCAAGAAAAGCTGCTACCATCAACAAAACTCCCGTCTGTTATTTATTTATTGTTTGTTTGCTTTTACAAGAACTATTTTTTTTTCATTTTTACAGGGCATTACAAGATGTCTTTAATCCTATGTAAATGCAGAGTATAACTTCTCCCAACTGTGACCAGTTGCAGAGAAAATCCCCATGACTCAGGCGTGTCACTTAACATTAAATCCCTCAAAACAAAGGGAGAGGCTCAAAACAGCAAAGGGACATGCCCAAGTGCTTTGTCATCAAGAGTAAGCACAGAAAAACATCCCAAGGATGTGGGTGTCCCAAGAAACCAAGGACCAAAAGCCCAAGACACATGGAAGTTTATCATGGTACCAGGAAACCAGGAAAGTTCCTAAAGTCATATGTGCCACCAGATCTTCCCTCAGACAAAAATATTCACTTGGTCTTAATTCCAGTTGGCACCAAATATGCTGAGAGGGGCACAAATAAGTAATAATTTTCTATAAGCGTACAACCACAAATTTTGATAACCATAGATTTTGAAGACAGCAAACTTCTAACTTACAGGTGACCTTGAACAGGATCTCATTTCCTTCCTTTGGATTATGAGACAATATCTATTGTACTCCTGCATGGTTGCTGAGAAAGTTAATGAGCTAATATAACTAAAGCACCTGGCACAGGTACCCACTGAACACATTTCAAGTCCCCACGATTCCCACTCTGAAATGCAAAACGGGTCTCATTATACGGAGAAAATGCATTTTAATAATATTGGCAATGAAGTTGGAATTTTCTCAAAATACAGTCCACCTTCAACCAATTATAGACTCTTAGAGTGCTTATTGCAGTGAGTCTCCTTGTGTTTTCTATCTGTTTTTCAGCGAAAGGGATGCTGGAGTCATTTATTTCCTTGCAGGGGCACGGTGGATGTCTTTGTAAGTCTGATAGCATTATCTGACAAATAATCAATGTTTGGCTGTAACCCGAGGGCCTCTAAAGCTTCAGGACATTACTCAGCATGGTATCACAGGGAAGGAGGCAAAGCCAGCATCAATGTTTTCTACATAAAAATTATCATGTGACTTTTTTGCACAGGACTCTCCATCATAACACTTCCTATGGGATTACAGCTAAAGCTCAGAATTATTTTGATTATTCATCATGTCATCCTTTGTATCTCGACAGCTTTTCTTTCACAAACTTACTACAGCGCAAGCTCAGCTGAATGTTTTCTGACAGGTATCGGTAAAGTGACAGAAAAGCTATATGTCTCTATGCTCTTCATTTTGCAGAGGTTAAAGTGACCTTTTAACAGACCCACAATAAAATTGGAATCTAAAAAGAGTGTAGAGCCCAGGTATAAAACACTCTCCAACCTAGCTGACATAAATACTAATAGGATGGAATAATTTGAATGGACACAGGAAAAATAAATCAAATTCACTCATACTTAAATATATAAAACTATTGTAGAGAGACAGACCATGACTAAAGATGTGATTTATTTCTGCCCAAGCCCAGTAAAATTGAAATACCATATTCCAAGCCACATTCAGAAAATCACACATGTTTATAAATTTTTTCTTTCTTCTAAATTTTTTTTCTCTGTTATCTGCTAATGGGAAAGCATAAAGCATATAGACTGAAAAGAAAAAATTCCCTGGTATATCCTTTCGAACTGTGAGAAGAGTGAGCATATAATTTATACATAATATAAGGTCTTGTGTCATAAATAAATGATCCTCTTTTGTCTTTACCTGATTTTATATAATATACTACAAATAGAGAGTTGGAGTTCAGCAGAAAAGTCTTTAAACTTGAATGTGAACTAAGCATAAATAAGCACTGCATAAGCACTGCATGATGAGATTTTACTATACCTTATACACATAGACAGGTAATTGTGAAAAACTGGGATGTTTTGCAGCTAGTTTTATGATCATTTTGAGGGATCTGCAAAATCAGAGTCATTGTTGAAAAACACAACAGGACATCTGCACTGAGATATAATAGTTAAGGAAGAGCAGAAGAGTGGGGAAAGGAAAGTTCAGGGCTGTACTGAGATCACAAGAGACCCCTGCAAGATGGGTCATTATTAAGAATAACCAAACCAGGAATGATGGCTGTACTTACAAGTGTATCCTAGATAACAGGCTTAAGAATTTAGGACCTTGACCTAGGAGGTAGAGGTCTGTAAAGTGAGCTAGCCTTGGAATATAAACTTGATAAATGAGATTCTGACTTCGTTCCTACTCTAGTCATTGCAAACCACACAAGACACTGAAGTGCTAAGCAGACAGAAGGCAGACGCCAACCCATAGGCTTTCGCAAAGGGCCTGCATTTGCAATTCAAAACAAAGGCTGTTCTCAGGGCAGTCAGCTTTCAGCAAATAATCTTGGCATTTTAAGACTTGTTAAAAATGGTTTATACTCTGAAAACTATTTTACTGTTTGGACCTAAAAGAGCATTCTGAAGAATAGGGCAAGAAGGAACCCAGGCTGTGTAGCAAATTCTAGGTGGTGTAAGAGGCTCTTTGAAAGTCTTAAATTAAAAAATCCAACATGGAGTGTCCAGTAGAAATCACAAAAAAAAGGGGAAAATAAACTTTTGTTAACATTTTGAAAATAATAAAATTTATTTAAAAAGTTGTGTAACCTCTCTGAATTTGGAGAGCAAATCAGAAGAGGTGCTTATTTAACAAAGAAGATGTAATTGTGGATGACTTATCCAAAGAAGCCCATCTACCATGAATCATTTGAGCAAAAAGCATTTATTAAGCACCTATGACAAATGTTTAGTGAGCATCTAACATTTCACCTGAAGCAAAATTATATAACATTGTCCTTGTGAGAAACAACTCAATCACAAATCAATGACTGTATTCAAGACTTTCTCCCTCCTGGCTCTTGATTTAAGGCTCATATTTGAATTCATTTTTGGTGTTCTCTGTCCACAGCATCTTAATATGGATTTCGCATCCTCCCTAAGGCAGTCACTCAGGTCTCTCATTGTGCACTTCAGTTCAGCCACTCTGAAAAAGTGTGAATCTATTTAAGGTGCTCCCAGAGGCTCCTGAAATAAACCGTGCGCATGAAACATAGTCTATACTTTAATCGACCATCCCAAATATACCCTTCAACTTCAGTAAAAACCCATGCCTTGGTCCCAAGTGTTATGTAATATGAGACAAAGAGGCAGAAGATAATATTTTATTACATGGCTGTCTCCCATAAGGGTGATCATTTTTGACATCTATTTGCTACTATGTCTCTTCCAAATGCAGAACAAAGTCAGGTCAGGAAGGCTATAAAAGTGATTTCTACATCAGTTGACCAGTTGAACGTGTGTATGTTATTGACTCAAACATTAGCATTACCTGGGCAAATCTGTAAAAGCACAAATGTCCAGATACCATCTCTGGAAATCTAGACTCAATAGGTTGAGGGGTGAGGTCATGATGTTTTTTTTTTTTTGTTTTTTTCTATTCTCTAATAATATTGGTCAACAGCTGGGGCTGAGAAACAATGAGTTAGGAGAATTCTTAAGTTCCATTGAAACTCAACATGCATAGTTCCATTTATATGTCAGATATCAGAGCCACCTGGACAGAAAAGCTTTGATAGAAGACAGTGAAGAAAGGAAATGAATGACATAAAACATGGAGTTTGACCCCAGAGCAGTTGGGGTTCCCTCGGTTTCCAGAGAGGTAAAAGGAAGCCATCAGCTGCCTTGGATGAGGTTAAAACACATATCAAAGGGGTGAAAAGCATAACTATTGCATTGTTCTGTACACCTGAAACTAACAATAAAAAAAAAGACATATAAAAATAAATGGGACTAGAGATGGACGACTAACCTGCAGATTAATTCTGAACACTCGACTATTCTGTTTAGAGCCTGTCTTGCCTATCTAACATTAAAATGATAGTAGAATAGGTTAAACTGTATGATATGGTTGCCGCAAACTGAATCAGCTTTAAGCAAATATGATTCTGATTTGAACTTTTAAAATTTCAGGTTCTTACAGAAAAGACTGAGGACTCTAGAAGTTTCTCTGAAATGATCATACTCTTTATTTAATTGTTAGCTGTAGCAAGGGCCACCTGTGTTCTGTATCGTATTGCGTATATGCTCAGAGAATATGGCTCTATCTTTCAATGACAAAACTGAAGTCCTGTAGCATTTGTTTCCCACCAGCACACATCAACATGCTGGCAGTGGCAGAAATGGGCTTCAGACCCAGTTTCTATCCACTGTGACCCAGGTCCAACTTCCCCATTGGACACAGTAGGGCACAGTTCAGGGCTCACAATAGTTTTAGGGCCCATGAAAATGCTTTAATTTCTTTTAAAGTCAGAAAAAAAAAACAGAAAAAAAAACAGAGAAAATGTTAATATATTCATCTTTATACCAACACAGTTTTAAAATATAACTTTTAATGTTTTTATGGTGGAAGGGGCACACAACTGCCTAGGCCCTGTGACAGTCACAAAGCAGACCTGGTTATCCTTAATGATGGCCAGCTACATCATTTGAAGATCCTTATGCAAAATGAAAAATGCAGGGCCCCTTGTTCAAAATATTGTGGATTTCAAGTTGGTGACATCAGAGCATTAAATCAAGCATCGGGCCCTCAGAGCATGGGTCCTGTGCAACTGCCCTTGTTAGCTGGCTGAGGACACCATTAAATTGTTAGGAAGTAGTAGTTCATGAGCTAAGACCAGGGTTTTAATTTCTGTTTCCACCCTGTCTTTCTACATTTCCAATCCCTGACTTCCTCCATGCAACTCCTTCTACCAGAGCTAGCCAAGAAGAAGATAAAAGTGCTGAAGAAAGAGATGGCTGTTCTGGGCATTGGGTTGAGAAATTTCATTCCTGACATGACTATCATTACTTTGTAGATATTTAAATTCCACCATGTCATTAAGCAGAGGATCTTTTTTTCTCCTCACTCATAAATATAATCTTTAATGACCTTGAAATATGAGCATTAAAGACACCATACCTTATCTTAGCCCATGTCACTGTTACCAGGTCAGGACTCCCTTACCATTGCTTTGAAACATACTATGGCTGGTAAAGGAACCTCTGCTCTTAAACTTACCTCGGCACAAAGTCGGCGTTATTTATTTATGATGTTACATGAATCATCTGCACTTCCCCTGATAAGCCCTGGGCTGTGTGTCTTTCATTTCAGCTGACATTTTGCTGCCATTTGCCAGGCTAAGTAACTACTGTGCAATCACTCCGAGCTGATGCATGGTCATTGTTTTGCACAAAATGGATTTTTAAGTCAGCTGAAAGGCTTTCTGAAGAATATAATTTGACAAAGTAAATTTTTGCCCATATAACAGAAATCAGCCAGGGCTGCACCAAATGTATTTTTTAAGATAGCTAAAAGGATTTCTGCAGAGAGTTTGACAAAGTATTTTACTTTTGTGCACAAAGCAAAAATTGATTAGTTTTGAACAAAAAGGATTTCTCGGGGCGCTGAAAGGCTTTTCTCTGGAATTAAATATATTCTTCGGCTTGCGTGGTAAGATATTTGAAAGTAGTGTCTTTGAGAAGACAAATAGTTGTCAGTGACATTTTTTTTTTTCAGGAACAAGTTAAAAGAATCTACTTAAATGACATTTTCAACCACCTAAACTTGGTTTGGCTCCCAACGTCTTACTGCTCATAGAAAGATGACCCATTTTCCAGTGTATAAGGCTTATTGCATGATTCACTCGCTTGTTTGATCCTGCTCCTAAATTGATAGAATCACTGAGTAGACATTTCACTGAACACTTCCCCCCTTCAGTTTAACTATAGAAGACAAGATATCAGAACAAATTGGAAGGCACAGAGTTTTAACTTAAATTGTTTAGCTTCAGGGAAATTTTGCTGACAATTTTCCTGGTATCCACAGTGCTTCTATTTGAGGAGAGGAGGTGATTTAAAAACATGCAACTTATACAAAAACCAAATCAGTTTTCCCAAAGCATCAGTCTGCTACCATGGGAAGTTTTAAAGTTAGAAGATAAATACTATGACCTACTTATCCACTATGCTATATGATTTCTGTACATACGTTGGCGGCGGTGTGGGGCGAGGGGGTGTGGTCGTGTTGCACAGCAGGGATTGTAGGCAAGTACATAGTGTGGCTAGGACACCAATCAAATTTTTGAGTAGCAATCCATTCTTAAATACAAATAATTTAAAATCCAAAATTAAATACAAATACACATAAAATCAATACTTCACAACCATATTTTTTATCTATACCTTGAATCAATTTTGTTGTGCTTTTATAGTTCACTGGTATACATTTGGACTTTCTTTTTTCAGCTCAGTTTGTAGTCTTTGCATAAGGTCATGACAGGAAAGCATCAAATTATCCCTGTCCCTCATTCTGTCATTATGCCATTAGATTAAATATAAAGCCCATATCTAAAAGTCCTTCATTAAGAATACATAAAGCTTTAGAAATTAGGCATATTATTACCTATTTTATATCTAGAAAATAAGGGCAGCTTGTTTTTAACAGTTTTGTTATTTAATAAGACTATATTCATATTTATGAAACAAGTGTTTTATTTGTTTGCACTAATTGACACAGGAGATCGCAATATGTTATTTTTCTCCTTTTTTTGTCTGAAATCAAGGTAATTTAAGGTAAATAGAACCCTCTTACCTACTAGATGTTCCTTATCATGTTACTTTTTTAAAGCAAAGGTATTTATATGAAAGAAATGAGAATCAGTGGGTCCTTTTAATTTTTTATTCACCAATAGGAAGCACACAGACCTACCCACATACTATCATACATATAATTATTATGGCAGTACCTCCCTAAAGCCTGACAATGAACAACAAAAACAATTTCTTTATTGACCAAATTCCCTGGCTTACTATCAAAATAAAACAAAGCAAAAAAAGTATTACAAACCTACAGGACTTTTATTACTAACCTATTTTTACAAAGAGACTAATATGACATATCATTTCATCTCGTGTCTTGACTAATTTCATACTGTATCTTAAGCTCATTTCAGCACAAGCAAGTTTAGTAGAGAGCAGGGTTCGCGGTCCATGGCTAATCTAAATAAGGCGGTCCACTGTGGATGTAAAACCCACCGGGCCACAGATAAATGAATCACCCTGGAGAGGAACTCTTGGCATGTGGGTCACTCCTGGGTGTGTGGGGGTACTTTGCCCTGGAGACAACAACAGAACAATGATGACACACAGCAGCAGTTTCCTGAACTACCTGATAAGCATAGGGGTGGGAGTCTTGCAAAGCAATACCAACTGGTGAGGTTCAAATGAATATTTGATGCTGTACTAATTGTGAAATTGAGTTGGTAAGACCAACCCTTCAAATTGAAAAGCCAGAAAAGTAGGCATATTTCTTTAAATGCTTCATAAACAGGACAACTTAACAGCAACACGAAAGCAAGATGCACTCAGAAGAGCCATGAAGGAGCTGAACACTGAGAGAATCATAGGAAAATGTAACTGTCCATGAGGGACCACTTCATGATGACAAATCATAGCATTTTCTAGGGAAATAGGAGCATATAAAGCGTCTGAGTTGCTGAGGAATAAATAGTCATGGAAATGCTAGATCATAACCATTGCTCACTCAGAAGCTGCAACTAATGTTACAAAAAAAATCACCGGGTGAAAGCCAGGACTTTCTGCACTCAAATTCATAACTGTAAATGCCTTTAAAAGCTGCAGCTACCCTCAGAGGTGCTGGTAGTGAGTTCGTTTCTTTATATGTTGCATGATTTTTTTCAGTGATGGTAGACTCCAGTATGAGTGTGCATTGCCACCTTTCAAAAAAGTGACACTAAATCCTGTTTGCTCAAATAGAATAGCCTTGACATCTCTACAAACCTGAGGCAAAGGAAAAGGAAATCTCAATGATGATGACTGGTAGTGAATTTTCTGTCAAGTCTTCAAAATATGAGCTAGAACCAGAGTTAGCTTGTTTGGGGAAAATTTTAGTAACTGGATATTTCCTGCAACTGAGCATGGTATTTGCAAATTCATACCCATTATACTTACATCATTATGTGCCAGGCACTTACTGGGACCCATGATGAAAATTCTACAATTCAAACAAGTTAAATAACTTGGTAGAACCAGGTCTCAAACCCAGTTCTGTCTAAAGCCATAGCTTCTGTTCCTCATTTTAACACTATAATATGACATATTAGCTATGTGCCCTTAGATTAGTTATTTATTCATTCTCTGTTACATATACACTTTAGCTTACTCATTTAGAAAGTATAATAGTAATGCTTACCCCAAGGGATTGTTATTCTGAGGCCGAAATGAGAAAATACATATAAAATGTTTAGCGTGGTGACTAGCACATTGGAATGGTGGCCATCTCCCATTTGCTCAATTATGGTTTCGGGCCAGACCAGGGGTTCCTGACCTGGGTCCAAGGATGAGCTTCAGGATGACAGAAAACAAAACAAAACAAAACAAAAAAACACCCTGGAATTGAAAGGGTTAAGTTGTGTAGGGTCACAAATGTGCATGTTTATAGTACATAGCTGGGACACAGGGGGACAAGGAGCTGACTGAGTAAATAAGAACTTCCTCTAGAAAAGTGTGGGCCAACATCTCATTAAGGGGAGAAGGCTTCTACCCTTCAGGGAGCCAGTAACAGCTATAAAGAGACACTTAGAGCACCTTAAGCTCTTTTTACACCAAGAAAAACCTTAGAGCAACCATTAGTCAATTTCTCCCATTGAGAACCAGACTGCTTTTCCAAAATTAAAGAAAAATCACCTTCAGAACTTATTCTTCAAGTTTCCTGGATTTGATGTTGAGGCCCAAATGATAACCTTAAACTTCATTTTCTCACTCCTTTCCAAATAGCCATTCTCTAAAACTCTAATTTTAAATAAATGGAAAAAAAATAGTTCAGGAAAAGTTCCAAGTCAGATTTGAAAATCTTCCATGCGTTTTCAAAGTTCTGAGAATACTAGATAAGATTGAGGTAAGTTATTGGCAGCTTAGCACATTGATTTTTATTGGGAAGTTGGAAAATAGTTACCTACTTTACTTGCCTTCCACATTTCATGTTTTAAAATCTGAAAATAGTATAGAAAAATCCAGATTTTTATCTTCCCTTCGAATACTTGAACATCTGCTAATATGCCCACACTAGACCCACATTCTCAAGTGGCAACATCTGGCTGGATCTGAGGAACAGCCACCCCTATTAGTGCTCTTACTCTCCAATTTGCTGCAGTCCCCCCCATTCTCTTATGTCTAACACCATCCCACTTCACCCACTTGTGCTACTTGCATTTGACTTTGTGATCCCTGATATAGAAGCTAAGAAGGATTACAAAAACAGCCACATGCTTCAAATGTTGAAGTTCGGTTCATCTATCTACCTAATACTGCCTTATGGAGTGGACTGTCATTAACATCAGTTTAGGGGGTGTTCTATAGAGTTGATTGAGCATCACCCACTCCAATCTTGCTAGATTGACAGTCAGGAAATCAGGAGCAGTATCTATGCAGCAGTAGCAAGAGAGATTAGGGGAATATTGACAAATGAATTGGTTTTTCCTAGAGTCCCACACATATTTGCCTAACTCCAATATAGATGATCATTAGCTAAAACATTTCACCATTGACAGTAGAAGATAAATCTTGGACTGAGGTTTTATGCACTTCCTTCCATAAAGCTGGACTCTAATAGCACTGAACAGTGAATGTACATTTTCTTCTAGTTCATTTATTTACTGAGTAAATTACCTAAATTACCCTTAGGTAACAGATTTGGGGGACAGAGCAGAGATAGGAAAGATAAGTAAGACATGGCTTCTTCCCTCATGGAGCATTCAACCTAGTGGGGAAAAGTGAAATGAAAGCATTTACATGTAATTTTAGGCAGATGGACGTAATGTGACTGATATGGAGGAAAGACAGGGAAGCGAAGATAGGCTGGATACTGGAGGCTGGATGCATGAGTGGGGGTGAAGGGAGGTAAAGTAAACTTATTAGAATACTGCAGAGGAGAAATTGAAAGGCTGAGCTAGACTAGAACAAGGCATTAGGAATGGAAGAAAAGTCTTAATGTATTTAAAGATAGTCACTCAGGAACTCATTGTTCAAAAGAAAGGCCAGTTTACCCAAGTTTCCACAGGGAATGCTGGTCAAATTTAAATAGAGGGTGTGAAAGGCTTTAGACCTTTAGACCTATCATACCCCCAGTTACTGCATAGTCTCCACTATTCCCTAATGTTCAACATTAATTCACTTCATTCAAACCACATTAAAAATAGCTATACTTAAAACTAACCATGGGGCTGGCCAGGTGGCTCAGTTTGTTAGAGCGCAAGCTCTGAGCAACAGGGTTGCCAGTTCCATTCCCACATGAGCCAGTGAGCTGTGCTGGAGCTGAGCTGCTGCTGAGCTGCCAACAGGCAACCAGATGGTTCAGCTGGTTAGAACATGCACTCTTAACAACAAGGATGCCAGTTTGACTCCTGCATGGGATGGTGGGCTGAGCCCCCCCACTCCCCC
This sequence comes from Hipposideros armiger, assembly GCF_001890085.2. Lineage (NCBI taxonomy): Eukaryota > Metazoa > Chordata > Mammalia > Chiroptera > Hipposideridae > Hipposideros > Hipposideros armiger. Next base: position 2,284,886 of record NW_017731371.1, read on the forward strand.
CCACACACACACACACAACTAAGATTGAACACGGCACTTTGAGCTGAGTGACCGTGAGTTGCTGACGGGTGGCCAAATGACAACTAGACTTGGAGCTGAGCTAGCTGCACCATCCACAACTAAGATTGAAGGACAACAACTTGGCTGTTCCCCTTCCCCAATTCCCCAACACTGTTCCCCTTCCCAATTCCCCAATAAAATCCTTAAAAAAAATAAAAAAAAATATATATATATATATATATTTTTTTTAATTGGGGAATTGGGGGAAGGGGAACAGACAAGTTGCTGTCATTTTGTTCTTCAGTCTAGGTGTGGAGGACAGTTGCTTCACTGGCCCAAGTTGGCACCATCGTTACACTCTTCCCGGTTGAGGCAGATCAGTCGCCGGCTTCTGGACAACCACTCACGGTGGCTGCTGGCCACTCACGCTGGCTGCTGGCTACACACGGTAGCCCATGGCAACCCACTGCAGCAGGGGCTACAGCCTACGCCATCGCCGGCGACTCATGGCAGCCCAGCTCCAGGTTGAGCTGTTGTTCAGCATCTTAGCTGTGGAGGGCAGTGTCACTGGCCCTCATGTGGGATCCGAACCGGGGCCCTCTGGAATCCCAAGCCAGCTCTTAACCATCGCACCACTCGGCCGGCCCCCCAAAAAAACAAAAACCATATATTTTTAAAAGAGAACATTGCTAAGGCCCAGAATGAAGCGTTCTATGTTGGCATGAAATGCCATTCTCTGTGAGGCTTCCTGGGCAACCACAGCCCATCATCCCGATTTTCCACTCCTCCTCTGTGTTTCAACAGCAGTTTTGCTGTGCCTGTTTTCTAGCATTTACTATACTGTGTTATAATTACTTACTTAAATGTCTCTCATAACAGCTCATGTTCCAAGTACCTGGAATATAGGAATACAAGGGGTTGGAGGATGTTCCACAGCAACCCACTCCACCCAAAGAAAGACTATGTCCACCCAGCACCTGCAAATGTGATCTTATTTGGAAAAGGGGTCTTTAAAGATGAAATTAAGTTAAGGATTCCAAGATGAGACCATCGTGGGTTATCAAGTGAGCCCTAAATCCAATGATGTGCCCTTATAAGATATAGAAGAAGAGCAGACACACAGAGAAGGCCATGTAAAGATGGAAGCAGATATTAGAGAGCCAACAACCACTAGAAGCTGGAACAGGCAAGAAGGTTCTCCCCCAGGCCTTCAGGGGAATGCAGCTCTGCCAATACCTTGATTTCTGAACTCTGGCCTCCATAGCTGTGAGAGAAGAAATTTCTGGTGTTGCACACCACCCAGTTTGTGGTAATTTGTTATGGCAGCCATAGGAAATACAAGGAGGTACTCAATATATATTCATTTAAATAGTCATTTGATTAATTAATTTAGGGCTGAAGCCCCTCCTCAGGCCAGTGATTGCAAGCCAACAGAAGAAATTGTCAGCTCTTCAGAAATAAGGGTGGTAAAATCTAATGTCATAATCAAATAAGCACGGGCTCTCTCTGCAGTAATTCAAGATTGGAGTATCCCCATCTTCCTCCAAGACCTTACAGAGGTATGGAAGTGGAGAGCTGAGCACCCACAAAAGGGAAATTTCTGAATTGGCTCTTTCAGTTGCTAGGGTCACTGTGCAATGGCTTGGTGGTCCAATGTTGGTGCCCAAACTGGCAGCTACCTCCTGTTCCTACGGGGACCAGGAACGTCTCTTCCTTTACTGATGCCTCATAAAAACCTCCCCAGCAGAAATCATAATTATGGATTTTATAACTTTGTTTGTGCTCTGGGGAGGACTCCTATTTTTCTACCCCCACTCTGATATGAGGCTGTTGTTGGACCTAACATTTGGCTTTCAAACACATTTTTCAGAAACTTGTCACTTAGGAAAGTATGGAACTGCTTGTACCTTGTTAAGGGAAGGGTGACAAGTAAGTTTAAAATAGTATGCTCAGTTCAGTGCCACATTAAAAAAAAGAAGTTTAAAATAGACATTAGATATGCAGTAGCAAGGATTAGAGGATAAAGGAACTGAAATACTAACAGTGAATATTTCTGGGTAGTGAGGCTGCTGGTTATATATATATTTGGAACTGTCTGTTTTTTGTGTTTTTTAACTGGCAACATTTTTTTCTATTACATAAAAACAATAAATACTTTAAAATAAACAAAAATATAATGAAAGCTTAAAATAAAGGAGAAGCTGAGATGAGCACTGAGTCAGGAGACTAACATTTGCAGGTTACCCAGATTATGAATACACAGATTTATTATAGTGTGTATGTAATGCAGCATCAAACCCATGAGGGAATGGAGAGAAAATGCAAGGCTGTTGTTAAAAGTTCAAGTTTTGGAGGAAAGTAGACCTGATTTGGAATCCCAGTCCGTTAAAAACCTTATGACCTTGGCAATTTTTTTAACCTTTCAAATTAAATAAGATAGTGTATAAAAATCACTTGACATAATATCTAGTCCACAATGAGCTTCAAATCAATATCAGTAATCTATTAAGTATCAACATGTAGGTTTTCCATAGTTTAGATTGTCATAAAAATAAATCCCAATTAATATTCCCTCATAGAATATTAATTCATCTCATACTAAGTTAAGCAAAACAAAATTGGGAATGTAAATAATCTAAAGTGAAATATTACCCTGTTATCTCAGGATACTTCATGCTTTGACTAACTTACATTCTCACTCTGGTCCGTGAGAGTAGGTATTTTCTAGCTGACCATGTCATTACACATTATAATCAAATAATCAATTTTCTTATTTATGAGAAGACAGTCTCTAGTTAGGCCTTTAATAATATTTGGCAAGAATTAGTTCTTTTTAAAGATGTAATGTCCATAGCATTGTTGATGAGGGAGGAACTTTTGAGGCTTTTTGATGTGACCCATTAACTAATTTTACGAAGGAAGTACTGAGGCCTGGTGTGGTTAACTGATGTCCCCTCCGCCTTCCAGCTATATACTGGCAAAGAAGACAGCCCTTGCGTTTCCTCTGCCAGGCAAGCTCTTTCCACTGGGCCATTTCTGTTTCCCTATCATAGAGAGAAGCACTGCATCCATCCTGTTGCTCTAATACTGATGGGGGTGAGGAACAGTCAAAGCATCCCCCTAGGGACAATTCATGTTCAGACAAGGAAGTTAGTTACATGAAATCAATCAAGACTCAAATGATTAATTGGTAAGCAAGTGAATGATGAACCCATAAACGGATTAGGTGAGTTTTTTTGATGCTTGGTGTAATATTACTTGAGAGGATTAAGTGAGATTAAATGACTAAGAACTTCATGATACCACTTGTTTTATTTTCATAGCATTGACATTTATATCTTCCCTAATTACTCACGGTGTCTCTCTTCTCTTACACCTATTTAGGACATATTTGCCTATGGGATTTTGAAGATTTTGATGAATTATCTTGAAACAATGGTGGTGAGGACAGTGACACTATGACAATATATTTATTTATTCATCCTCCCTCTTCTCATCAAATTACTCTTTACATAGTCAAATACCAAACCCTGAAGAAAAATGTGGGAAAAAAATAGTACTTCATCAAAGGAACCATGCTTTTCTAACTGTAAATGTAGGTAACAGGATGTTGGGAGGAACTTTTCCTTTTGCCTCAGAATCAGTGACCTGAGTTCAAAGCTGAGGTCAAGAAAGCGTTGAGCCCCACATTTTAAAGAAAACACCCCAAAGTTGCAGCAGGAAAAATTTTCTGAGGTTTACAAAGAAGGCAGTAAAACTAGTGTTAGTCCTATAAGCTACTATGCCAATCCTTCACCTTACCCTTCCTCTTCCTCAGACATGAGGAACGGAATGTGAAGACATTCATTGGAGTTTTCAGGGAGGGGTGCTAATGACTTTGTCTTTTCTACAAAAGCAAAACGGGGGTGGGAGTGGGTCTCCAAGCAACTCACTCAAAGAGATCAGGGGTGCCATTAGAAAGGGAAAACAGCATCTTGTTCCTTAAAGAAATATAAAATATGCAGACTCACTCATGTCCTCAGCAAGAAATAGTCAAGTTAATGGATGCACCTGACACATACACCTGGAATTGGGGAGTTGGGGATGTCTGCTTCTCACTTGAAAATTTCTCAAAGGCAAGAGGTTTGCCAGGGCAGTCTGAGCCAGAGCTTTAGATAGAGACCACACTACTGTGTGGGCTTAGAAGAAACTGATGGAAGATACAAGTACTCTAGGGTTCCACAACTCTTGGAGTATGCCATAAATGACCTCAGGGATTCTGGAAAGGCTCCTAGATGTTCTATATAAAGTAAGCTGCCATAAAGGTACCCAGGTGATTTTCAGGTAAAGGAGGAGAAAGTCCTGCTTGGAGAAGGGGTTTGGAATATGGACTACTTAGCATGGCTAAGTATATAGCCTATATGTATGGCTGCTTCTCTCTTTGGAGTACTTAATAGTGGAGGGGATTGGATATAAAGCTGCCCCTCCAAGGTAAACAAATATGTCATCTACATTGAGACAACCTCACCAACAGAGGACAATTGCATAGTTGGAACTAAATGGAACCACAATGTGACCAAACAGGGTGCCAAGAGGAACTTTTGCTAGTGCCCTGGAATTGAAAGTATTAGGCTAATGCGTTGTGCAAACAGGCACATTCTAAAGATAACACATTCAGTGATCAAGCCTCTTCCGCATCCATGATGCAAGACATGTGACCACCTGACACCCTACAAAATATTCACAACATTATCAATTACATTCCTCGAACTGTCCCCCATGTCCCCATGGCAACACTGCAGCTGCGTATTTAAGCTGTCCAGTCCCCTCCCTCTCTCCCTCATCCCCACCTCCCCAATGAACAGCCATCAGCTGCACCCCCACATCTCTGAGACCGCCTCTGTTCACTTTCCTTGCCCATTCAGTTTTTTAGATTCCACATATAAGTGAAATCATATGGTATTTGTACACCTGAAGCTGAAGTTGTATAATATTGTATGTCAACTATAAGTGAATATATATATAGTCACAGGACGTGGAGTATAGTGTGAGAGTGGAGTCAAGGGATTTGTAATAGATATGTATGATATTGGGGGGAAATGGGGTGGCGGATTGGGGGAGGGGGGTTGGCACTTCGAGGGGTAAAAAGTATATCTATTGCACTGTGTTGTACAGCTGAAACTAATTCTAAAAAATGTGTATTTCATAATAAAATAATAATTTAATAAAAAAAGATAACACATTCAGAAGAGAGACAGCTGCATATGATGTTAGACACTCCTAATGCTTATTAAAGTGTGAAACTTGAGCCCAGCTTGTACCCCAATTTCTCACTTACACCCCCTCCCCCATCTATATAAGCAGACTGAGGAGATGAGAGAAGGGGAAAAACAAGTCAGGTATCATAAGATGTTATGGGATACACCACTTTTCCACAGTTTCAAGGCAAGATAATGAGGGGAAAACTCCCAAAGAATTACTCACAAAGATTAGTCGTGATAGGAAGGGGAAATGGCATTTGACTCTTGATTGGGTTTGTGTGATTAGATACAATAAGTATTGGAAAGAAATGACAGAGCGTGGCAAAGAATTGTCCTATACACATGCTTTTTGCTAACATGGCAAGAATTCATCTTTTCTGGCCCTTACCTGGACTCCGCAGAAAGTAGCTCATATTTTTCTGCCGGCCAATATGCCATATAAGACCTACCCACTAGGCAAGGGGACCCCAACGTAGACTATGGGTGGATGTGAAAGATGCAGGAAGAGGTTATCTGAAGCTGCATTTCCAAGGTCAGGGAACAATGCAGTGGGGAGGTGCTACGGGGCCCTACACAGAATTCAGACATGCACCCTATGAGAGAGCCAGCATTTGAGAACCTAACATGAAGAGAAGCAGACAGGGCAAATGTAGATGCAGCATCTGCTCCTGAGTACAGACATATTTGTCTACTTTCTCTGCCCACTCTGCCCCAACCCACAGGATGGCTCAGACTTGAAGAGGCAGGGAATTTTCTTCAAGCAAGATCACCCACCCTCTCCACCCCATCCCACCTACTCAAGCTGTCAGGGTCCCAGTTATGCCCATTCTAAGGAGAAGTAAGAAGAAATTTAAGCAAAGTTTCAGAGTGGTCCACACTTACTAATGTTACATTACAGACTCTGACCTAGAGATTTGACAAGGAAGATTGAACAAAGTAGTTGAAAACAATGAATGAAAATAAAAGTGTTCCATGTTATATGGCTCAGTTAGTATATATATATATATATATATATATATATATATATATATATATATATATACACACACACTTTATTTTTTAGAGCAGTTTTAGGTTCACAGCAAAATTGAATGGGAAGTACAGAGTTCCCATACGTACACACAGCCTCCCCACTATCCACATCCCACACCACAGTACATTTGTTACAGTCGATGAACCCACGTTGACACATCATTGCCCTCCAAAGTCCATAGTTTACATTAGGGTTCACTCTTAGTATTGTATGCTCTATGGGTTTTAACAAATGTAGCCACCATTATAGTATCATACAGGATAGTTTCATTGCCCTAAAAATTCCCTGTGCTCCACCTATAATACACATTTAATATATGTATTTTCTCTGGGATAATAATGGGCTCATTGATGATTTTCATACCCTAACCTCTCCACATGGATGAATAATAACCTCTGTAAAAATAGTCTTGGCATTTGGGAGCTGATGAATAAGTGGCATTTTGTTATTATTTTCGTGACTATTTTATTCCATTTTCTTGCTATAATATTTCTGCTCCTAGAGTATTCCAATCTGTGTGAATGGAGTTTACCAATGTAACACATCCAATGAAATAAAATCAGACAGGGTTTTCACACCTTTTCATTGAGGTGTTTACTTATAACTCTGATGTGATCTATCCTGGGAAGAGGTTGATATTTATCATCTTTTTACAAATGAAGCAAAGAGAATAAACATGCCTTGAGTGTTAACGGCTACACATTTAGCCAGGGGGGTATTCAAATTAAGTAGATATAAGCATCTCTTGCTTAACATAGGTAGTTCAGGCCTAAAAAAAAATGCTTATTAGGAACATATTTCCTTTTATTTTAAGTGGAAAAAATTATAATCCATTATATTTTAATGCAAAGCCCCTTACTGATATCCTAAAAGATAACTAAAATACAGCAAATTACCTGTACACGTAAGTAACAAATTATCATGTTAGCATATGACATGCATAAAATATTGCTTCCTGATCATCAAACAATTAACCAAGTTAATTGGTTAATTAAGAGTTGTTGGTGTGCAGTAATTCAGCATGCTTTCTAAATGCTCTACACAAGATTGTGATGTCCTGAACCTAATAATAAAAAAACAAAAACAAAAACAAAACAAAAAAACACTGCAAAAAAAAAAAGATTGTGATGTCCTAACAATTGAATCTGGAATATAATTTGAGATCACTCCAGGACATCATTTAGTTAAAAATGTTGTACTAAGTTTTAGGTTCATAAATATAATTTTTTTCTATACAAACATGGGCTGAAAAATATTTTGTTAAGAAATACATAAGTTCTGTGAAGTTTGGGTATTAAAAACAATGAGCCATTGTACCAGAAAATAAGCCAGGAGACATTCTGCATGGTATGCCTGAATGGTCTTTTAAAGCCAAATCCAAAACAGCTATGGGAAAGTAACAAGCTAAAAGACGAACTGTTAGGAACCATTACTAATGGAAGAGCAATTAGAAAAATTACAGACGTGTTGAATGTCTAAGTAAAATGGAATTCCAAGAGAATGTATCATTCTGTGTGTACATAATTTTAGGGAACACATCTAACAAGTGTGGAAAAGTACATTTGTTTTGAAGGCTTTCAAGGAAGATAAATTATCAGCTTTCCTGCCTCCAGGTACTATTATTACTCCAAAGAAGTAAAAGACTAGACAACTGTTGTTTCAGAGCTGAGCTTGGATGAGGAGTTTCAGTGAGTTTCCTGAACCTGGTAATGGTATTGTGGGTATGCAGGAGAATGTCGTTTGCTTAGGAAATACATACTGAATTATTTAGTGATGAAATGTCATGATGTCTGCAGTGTACAAACAGTTCATATATATCAATGATAAAACAAATGTGGCAAAATAATTCCTAAAGTCATATAAAGACTTTATGAGTTGTCAATGTACTATGCTTTCAACTTTTCTATAGGTTCAAACGTTTTCAAGGCAAAAAAAACAGGAAAAATATTTGTTGATGACAATGCAGTTGAAAGTAATGAAAAAGAGTCAATACTTTTCTTTGTTAATATTTCACTGTTTTATTACAAATATAAGGCAAATTTATTGTAAAAAACATGCAAAACACCAAAAAAAAAACCCACCCCGAAACCTAGAAATAATCATTTCTCCCAAATATAATTTTAGCCAAAATAGACTTTGTCAGTATTTTGGTTATAATAGTTCAGATTCTTAAAGTAGATACATTTTAATAAAAGTGAGATTTTACTCTTGGATGCTTTTGTTTTCTATTATTTAAAATATTGGGGGGTCAGCCAAGTGGCTCAGTTGATTAAGAGCTCACTCAAGAGTGCGAGCTCTGAGCAACAGCAGTTCGATTCCCGGCCTGAACTGAGCTGCCGCTGAGTCAAAATAATAAAATAAAACCTTGGGAACATATTCCATAAAAATAAACACCCATCTACATCATTCTAATGGCTCTGCAGAGTTCTGTTTTAAGAATATATCACAATTCATTTAATCAATACCTTATTTTAGAACATTTAGGCTGTTAACTATCTTTAACTACTATGGAAAACCTTCCGGGAGCAATAAACATAATGTTACATAATACTTTTTTTCTGTTTGTAATACTGTTTTCTTAAAAGTACTTCAAGAATTAATTACTAATAAATGTTGCCATATTGCTTCTCAAATAATTTGTACTTTTATGACAAAAATTATCAACAAGGTATGGGAGTTCACTTTTTCTATTCTTTTTCATCTTTGCCAGTTGAAAGGTATAAAATGTGAACATTTTTGACTTTGTATTTCTTGATTATCAGTGAGGCTCATCATTTTTTTCACAAGCCAATGCAATATTCTCTAGAAATTTGCCTTAAAAGAAATTTAGTCCATTTTCCCTTTAGGGCATTCATTTTTTCTTATTAATTTGTGGGAAATTAGGAATATCAACACTTTTTCTAGGACATATATGGCAAACATTCCCCCAAGTTCTTTTTAAAATGAGTTGATAGTTTTGAGTAACGTTGAAAACAAAACTTTTAAATTTATATCTGGTTAACTCCAACAACATTTTCCTTTATGGCTTTTATCTTTGAGTTCAAATTAGACAGCCCTTCCTCTCAAAACTATGTAAATATTTTCCACAATTCTTTTTTTTTAACTTAAAATTTTAATCTAATCAAAAAATATTCTGGTGTAAATTATAAAGTAAGTATATTAATTGATGGACTGATATCTAAATGATGACTGAATTACCCAGCACACTTCACTGAATAATCCTCTTTTCCTTCAACTTATTTGAGGCACCCTCCTACCTTATTATGTGTTACAGTTTTGTATGCATTTAGGTATGTTTCTAGATTTTTTATTTTGTTCTATTGATCTATCTTACTATTTCCTGTGCCACTGCCACCCTCTTCTACTTACTATGTCCTCATGATGTATCTATTCATGTTTTCAATTTCCTTTAGGTCAGTTTTGGTCACTCATATTTTTTCAGGAAACCATTTATTTAATTCAAAATTTTAAGTTTATTGTCCATTAAGGCATAATCATGACATTTCTGATATGGCTATGGTTTTCTTTATATTACGTATTCCTCTCTCTCCCTGTCCCCTTAATTAGCTTGGTCAACAGTTTAGTTCCATTATTAGACTTTCAAAGTTCTTAGATTAACTTCTTAAATATATCTTTTTCCTATTTTCTAATTAATTGTTTTAATCTTTTTCTAAGTATTTCTGGTTACAATTTATGAACACTATTTACTATTTATTTTACCTTTGTTTATTCCTTCCTCTTATTATTCTTGGATTTAATTGGGTGTTGCTGTTTTTCTTATTTCTTTAATCAATGTCTAGTTTATTTATTTTCATTTTGTTTAACAATAAAAGCCCTAATGCTATGAATTTTCTTCTATGTAGAGATTTGATTATATCCCAGAATTTTTTATGAGTAGTGTTTCATATTTGTTTATCTGTAAATAGTCTTCAATTTAAACTCTGATCAACTATTTTATCCAAAATTTGCTTAGGAAAGCAGCTGAACTGTAGTGAAGGAGGGAGGCTAGCCTCTTAGAGAGTATAATGGAAGTTTTCTTATGCCCTATTATATGGTCAGTTTTTATAACTGCTTCATGGGGACTGGAAGAAATAATTACATTCCTTATGTTTTTGATATAAATTTTTAAAGATTGCTGAAAATGAACAAAGTCATTACTTATACCATTTAAAGCGTCTATATCTTTATCCTTTTATGATCTCTCAAAGACTAAGAGTAGTTTATTGAAG
>NW_017731371.1:2295632-2345476 GCF_001890085.2 Hipposideros armiger
AATATCAAATATTTGCAACACATAAAGCAACATTCCCCAGTTAATATAGTCTCTCTTCTTTTTTGAATATTCAGAAATAACATAAAGAAACTAAAATGTTTACAGAAATAAATGTCAGCACCCTAAACTTTATTCCTCATCTCTTTCATCCTCGCTTATGAAAAGGCAGTCTATGTAGCACCAAGACTGCCATACCCTAAAGCCACTTCTGGGCTGGGTGGTCAAAGGTTATTTCTTTCCAAGCTATTCCTTGTCTAATGTCCCCTGCAACTCTCCCCACAACTCATTGTAATAACAATTAGAGGCTAAGACAAAGGGAACCTCCCTCCCCCTCTCCCCCAAAAAAACCAGCATGAATAGGCCTATGAAGTAACCTAGCATGAGAATTTTCCCCAGTAGATATTTTATATCCCCATTAGTGACTACTCAGTCTAACTTGACTGCTCAAATCCTCCCTCTCAAGGTGTTAGAACATGAGGTATGGGAGAGGGCCACAAAACAAGAGAAGGAAGCAAAAAACAAAAGCCAAATAGAGAAAAGTAAGTAAGCAGAAACCATGAGGCTATAGAAATCATAAATCAAAAGAAACCATGAGGTACAGAGGTGAGTAAAAAGAGACAGAAATTATAGAAGAAAGAAAAACACTAGAAGAGAGAGAGAGGGAAACTCAGTAATAAGTTAAACAGAATAGATAAGAGTAGAGGGACACAGATGTCCTCTGAGATGTGAAGAGTCCTTTTTTCTTGATAGGATGAGTGAGGTTATACCTCTTTGGGGTCTGACTTTTCAGCTGTAAGAATATGATCCCATGTTCCCTGGTTTTCAGATACCCTGTACAATAAATCACCAATATTGAGATACCCTAAGCTGTTTTCCCATCCCTGTAACTGGAAAGACCCTAACTAAAACAATGTATTGGTATCACTGCAATTCGTACCATTCAATTTCATAGTACATTTTCTAAGAATTATATGAGCCTGTTGAGCCTCTGTATTCGATAGCCATACTTTCCCTCCCACTGAATGTGCCAAGTAATTGATGACTTCTAGATTCCAGAACTGTTAACATTCCCTGCAATCATCAGCATAAATACTTTATTAATACTTTGTATTTATAGAACATCTGCCTCCCAAAGAGCTCAAAGCTGTTTACAAACATCATCTAATTAATCCTAATAGCAACCCCCTTTTTATAAGGTAGAGATGTGTACCAGTACTGTTACCTCCATTTGACTCATGGGAAAACTGAAATGCACAGAAGTTACTTTTTCAAGGGCAAACGGTAATCTGAGAAAGAGCACAGAAATATAATCCAGAACTTCTGCCATCTTGCCCTTTATGTTTTCCCCTAGAAAACTCTCATTTCAGGTTACACACATATTCATTGGAAGGAACCGGTATAAGTTTTTTAAATACAGCTTCCTCAATTGAGGGTAAAAAAAAAAAGCCAATTAACTCAAGTATGAAAACTCAGTGAACATTAACAACTTTCAAGAGGTCATCACTACAGTCAGAACCATGAGGAATCAGTAAATTCTAGAACTAAACAGCATTTTTAAGCCAGGAAAGGAGTTTCTACTTGGCACGTAAATGTGCTCCTTCTCCATATTGGAAACAGAACTTCAAGATGGCCAAAGTGAGAATAATAAGCATTTTAAAGAAGGATGCATGAAATGGCACTTGGATAAGATTACATATTGAATAATTAATTATTACATGCTAGGCATATTCATGCATTATGTCGTTGCAACTCTGTGAAGTCGAGATTGTTATCTTTATTTTACTGACGAGGGAATTGAAGCTCAATGAAGTTAAATAAATGTGGAAAGCTGACTTTTGGAACCCCTGATCTCTGCTTCTCTTACCTGGGCTTTTAACTAACACCACACAACTACTACAAATAATAGTAATCCTTGCTCCTGTGGCTTTTGTTGTTTTGAATGGTGTAATTCTAGAATCAGAGAGCCAGCTGACTATACCAATGGTACAGCCACCATAATTTAGGTTTCGTGTCAGTTACAGGAAAACATAAGGAAGGTCATTAAGCAGTAGCGTTTGGTATTAAAAATCCTTCAACATTATTGAAGAATTAGACTTTGAAACATACTTTAACTACCTGGAAAAGCTCACCATCAAGACAACTCTACAGAAAGATAGTATGGTTAGTAAAAGAAGGAAAAAAAAAAAAGGAAACTTTTTGAAACTGATTACTTACCACTTAATGAAGTAAGATAGGGTCCAAAGTCTACTGTGACCACACAGATCCACATGAAAATTTGACAGGATACCTACAATGTATTAAGAGGGTATATTTGTAAATATTTATAAAACTTTTCCCAACTCAACAAGTTATACATAATAAAAATTATCAGAAGACTTTTCAAAAAATTCCTTAAAGCAGGAGACTTTTATTTTAACCATAGTTTGCTATGGGCAGAGTAAATCTAAAGGACTAAAATAATAATAGCTAACATTTACTAAGCACTTACAATTTGGCAGTCAAGACGCTTTACATACCCATTCATTTAATCTCCACTATGAAATAGGAACTACTATTATTCCCATATTACAGATAAAGAAACTGAGGACTAAAGAGGTTATTAAGTATTTTGTCAATCTTGGGATACTAAACTCAGCAATTTTACTTAAAAGCTAGACACTGATGCATTAGCCTCCACTTATCTTTAGGAAGCTCACAGCATTTTTATGAAATGCTTTTTACATAATAGGCATTAATATTATATAAATGAATCCCTGAGTAGTGAAAAAAAGCTTAATATGGTCATCAGAAATGCAGAAATAATTGTTGACACTGTCTAGTCCTATATAGGAAACACAATATTCAATGATATACTAATCAACAAAAATTAAAGTAAAAAATGGCTGTTGGGAGGCATGAACCTATGATGAGGGTGAGGAAGGCTGTCATATGATCATTCCCCTTCATATGATCTCTACAGCACTGACTACTCACTCCTGACCTCAGCAAGAGCACCTTGAAGTCAAGGAAATAGGTTGCATTTCCCAGCACCAAAGATAGAAAAAACACAGCTCTTTTACGTTTACTGAAGCCCACTCTCCATCTAAAACCCACGTGATGGCCTGGTATCTATCTGACCTGAAGGAGGTCCTCTTTTCTCACTCACATTTGAGATGATGAGGTAGCCAAGAAACACAATTGTTGGCTTTAAGTATTTTATTTTTGCTTAAAATAATGAGATATTTCAAACATACAGTATAGTATAATAAATTAAAGAACCACAATCCATGCCATGGAACCAACATTCTGATTTAACAAGTGTATTCATTTTGCCATACATTACTTCAACTTTTTCTCTTAGAAATTAAATGTTACTAATATAGTGAAGTCCTTCCCTCCCATGATCCCTGTTCCCTTTCTCCCTTTCCCAAAAGAGACACTATCCTAAAAGAGGCATGTGTTCTTCACAGCGACATTTTCATATTTTGCTACATTTCTAAGTATCCATGAACAATATGTGCTATTGTTTAATTTATACACAAAGTTTATGTAGATTTTCTCTAATCTACCCTTCTGTAGCCTGCGATTTTACTCAGCTTTTCTTTTATTGTGGCAAAATGTATATACATAAAATTTACCATTTTAACTATTTTAAAGTGTACAGTTCAGTGGCATTAAGGACATTCACACTGTTATTCGACTATCACCACCATCCATCATCAGATCCTTTTCTTTTTCCCAAACTGATTCTCTGTACCCATTAAACAATAACTCTCCATTCCTGCCTTCTCCACAACCTATGGAAACCATGTTTACTTTCTGTCTCTATGAATTCGATTATTCTAGGAACCTCATATAAGTAGAATGGTACAGTATTTGTCCTTTTGCAAATGGCTTATTTCACTTAGCATAATGTCTTCAAGGTTCATTGTAGCATGTGGCAGAATTCCTTCCTGTTTAAGGCTGAATAATATTCCATTATATGTATATATAAACACTTTGTTTATCTGTTCATCTGTTGATGGACACTTGGGTTGCTTCCACCTTTTGGCTATTGTGAATAATGCTGTTAATCGGTGCACATATCTGTTCAAGTCCTTGCTTTCATTTCTCTTGGGTATATAACCAGAAGTAGAATTGGTGGGTTATACAGTAATTTTATGTTTTATGTATTAGTCAGGATCCTCCAGGGAAATAGAACCAATAGGATATGTATAGGCAAATATATAAGAGATTTATTATAGGAATTGCCTAATGTGGGACCAAGAAGTCGCACAGTCTGCCATCTGCAAGCTGGAGAACCAGAAAGGCTAGTGGGGTAAATTAGTCTGAGTCCAAAGGACTGAGAACCAGGAGCACTGATGTTCAAGGGAAGGAGAAGAGGAATGCCTCAGCTCAAAGAAAGAAAGCAAATTTGCCCTTATTCTGCCATTTCCTTTTATATAGCCTTCAACAGATTGGGTGATGCCCACCCACATTAGTGAGGAGGTTCCTCTCTACTCAGTCTACCAATTAAACTGCTTATCTCTTCCAGAAACACCCTCACAAACACACCCAGAAATAATGATTTACTAGCTATCTGGGCGTTCCTTAGTCCAGTCAAGTTGACTCACCAAATTAACCATCACACTTAATTTTTGACGAACCACCATATTGTTTTCTACAGCAACTGTGCCATTTTACATCCCTGCCAGCAACGCCCAAGGGTTCCAATTTCTCCACATCCTAACCAATATTTTCAACTTTGTTTTTGAGATTTATTCATATCACGAAAGTAGATCTAATTCATTCATTTAGCTTATTGTACACAATTTCATTCTATGAATATACCATAATTCATTATCAATCCCCTAAGGTATCATTTAAGTTGTTTCCTATCTTGTTGCTATTACTATCAATGCCACTTTGAACATTTCTATTTATTTCTCTGTCCACAGGTATGAGAATTTCTCTGGGCTACATACCTGGCAGTGGAATTTCTGAATCACAAGGCATGTGTAATTCAAACCTTAATATATACTGCCAAAATTCCCATCTAAGAGGTGTTTCCCTATTTATATTAGCACCAGCAGAACATGGGGGTTCTTGTTACTTCACACCCTTGACAATAATTACTATTCTCATAATTTATGTGGCATTTCTCAGCGTTTAAAAAAGGAAGAAAGTCTGTGTCTGTTCAGTCCACAAGTTTACAATGATTTTCTTTGTTAGTGCTTTTCAGTTTTGTTTTATCTCCTCCTGGCTCTACCCACACTCTACCCCCGGAGAGTCCCCTTTTCCCCTTTAAATGTTGATTTTATCCTGACATTAATCTTAGACATTTTCCACCCACTTGTGAAACTGTCAGAAGCTCAGCCAATAATCTCTTTCTTTACAGGAACTATAAAGTGAGATAACTTAAAGGCCTCTTGGGATTTTTCTAGGTGATGAACTAATATCTACATGCTTCCCAACCAGCAAAGTCATCCTCTAAGCCATTCTTTGGCTAAATTCTGGGGGGAAAGTCTGGGGAAAAATCCATGGGCTGTGGAAGCAGAAAAAGTCTGTGTCCTGGTATGACTGGGAACATATTCTTTTCTACACAATCAGGACGAGACTAGGGTGAGACAAGTGAGAACTCAGGAACAAAATTTAAGGAACACAGAAAAACTCAGTAATCAGGAAAAATAATGTTTTAGTGAAGTTTTTTAAAAAGCAAAATTAATGTAAAAAATCCATGATAAACAAAAATCAAAACTATAAAGACAGGATCAGTATCATTTTCATATCTAAATTGATTATAGTCATCTCAGTTTAATCTAATAAATCCCATCTTTATATTAAGCATGCTTTTGACCTTTTTTAACAAGAGTCAATTAAGGAAAAATAAAATACACACATAAGCCTCATTTTAAAAAATCAAAACGAAATAGCTTTATGAATCTTCTTGAATATAAGATTGCCAAGGAGAAAGGTAGAATGGATTAAAGAAAATTAGCCAGTAAAATAAGGACACATTTGAAGATTAGCATCACAGAAGTGGTTTTCTCATTTATCAACTTGAAATCAACATCCATGGCCATTTGTAAAATTTAGTGAACTGTATGGTTTACTCATCACTATTCTATAAAGATGATGATTGTAATGGAGATTTTCTACAATCAAGCCAAAGGTAGCCCATACCATCCAAGCAAGGTACATTCATTTGCTAGGGATGCCATAACAAAATACCACAGACTAGGTGGCTTACACATCAAAAACTTATTTTTTTCACAGCTCTTGAGGCTGGGAGCCCAAGATCAAGGTGCTGACAGGGTTGGATTCTTTGAGGCCTCTCTCCTTAGCTTATAGGTAGTCACTCTCTTACTGCCTCTTCACATGGTCTTTCTCCTGTGTGAGCACATCCTTAGTGTTTCTCTGTGTGTCAGAATTGCCTCTTCTTATAAGGACACCAGTCAAATTGGATTAGGGTCAACACTAATAGCCTCATTTTAACCAAATCACCTCTTTAAAGGCTCTGTCTCCAAATACAGTCATGTTATGAGGGCCTGGGGGTTAGGACTTCAACATATGAATTCATGGGGGTGAGGGGAGGGACAATTCAGTCCATAACAAGGGGGAGATAAGATATTTGCCAGAATGAAGGTTTTATCCCTCATCAACTAATCAAGGGCTGAGAGAGGAAGACAGCCCTTGCTCTAAAAAAAGAGATTTCGTCAATGGTGCAACTTATCAGGGTAGAACTAACACAGTAGCACGCTCTGAATAGATACAAGCCATGAAACCTCCAAAGACTGCTGGAGCCACCACTATGGTCTTATCCATTTTCTTGAGTAACCCATGAACTCTACTAAACAACATCAAGTAGCCAGGCAAGATCACAAAAGACAAACTCATACAATCTAGCCAGTATACGAAATAGCACAGTGTCACTTACATTACATCTCCGCTATAAAAAGTGTGGGTCGGCAGGCCATCATAGCAGCTGGAGTGAAGTAATGCCAGCGTGAACATAGAACCATAACTTTAAGTAATGCAGCCCACTTGTAAATGGCTGGGGAATTCTAATGCATAACAGTTCAACTTTGTCTTTCTATAGAAATACAGTAATACCTTGGTTTGCGAGCATAATTCATTCTGGAAACAAACAAACTACTCGTATTGCAAGATATCACTCGTTTACCACATTAAAACGTATTAGAAATGTTTGCTCGACTTGTGTAACACTCACAAACCATGTTATCGCAATCCAAGGTTTTACCGTATACTCTTTTTACATAGAAGTTTGATACTTTTTATGACTCTAAGAAGTAGCTTCAGAAATACCAATGGACCTTTCATCTAGCAAATGTCATTACAACCCAGAAGAACTTGTACATCTTATTCAAGCAGCATTGCCTGAAAAGGAAAAAAAATACAAGAACAATATTTAATTGCTTCCCAAGTCCCCTAAAACTAACAGAACAAGTCGTTATTTGAGGAATCTTATTGCTCTTTTTATCTTGAAGAATTCATGTAAACTTTTTCTTGAGCCACCACACTGGGAAGATAAGAATCAGGAAGAATGACAAAGTCTGTGGGTGGATAGCTCGTCTATAAACTTCTTAGATGCTTCGGAAGACAAGGGCTGTATAAATCTGGAATAATATGTATAACAGCTTCCTTTGAATGTGGTATGTTTCAGAAAGGCAACGGTATAAATTAGCATTAGTAGAAAACATTGTTCGTTATGTTACGTTTGCATCCTGTGAGGTACTGGAATCCCAAAGTCCAAGTTTATGGGGTTTGAATTTAGATTCTGTTGGGGGGAGGGGGATGTTGTTTGATTATTGTTTCTGCAATAATGGTATTTCTCCTTTTATGCAATGCCTGGCATCTTAATAAATGTGAGCATTGCTTCACAGTCAGGCTGCAAATCCCTTCTCATGTCAGCAGTTAGAGATCTGAGTTACAGAAAGCTGTTTTTCTTACAATCATTCCTTCTTAATGCTTTAACAGAAAAACTGGAATAACACTCCCTACTCATCTCACCTACTTGCTCATCCAGTGTCTGGTTAAAGGGAGGATAGTGTGGGAAGCATATAGTAATGGGCGAATAGCTGTTTTAAAAAAATAGAATCAAGGCGGGTAGAAGGCATGACATCGAAGAGTACAAATGATCCAGGCTTTTGCTCCACCAAACCCGGGGGGAATGTCTTTTCAATGTCATTCTTTAGAAAAAGTCTTTGAGACAAGGCCGACTGGGAACACTTTGTTTATCTGTTCATCTGTTGATGGACACTTGGGTTGCTTCCACCTTTTGGCTATTGTGAATAATGCTGTTAATCGGTGCACATATCTNGAGAAAAAATGGGGTAGGAAAAAAGCTTTTATTTTAAAAGCAAACAGCTAAGTGATTTGTTGCACACTTGCCATGAATAATAACGAGCAGATTGGCGGTGTGTTCTCTTTTTAATTAGCACGTCGCCTTCTGCAGCAGCACCCTGTCTTACTACAGGGCACCGAGAGAACCCCACTTGAAGCGCTTGCACAAAGCAAGATGAGCAGAGAAGCCCCAGAGAGTCGCCTTGCAGTAGATTTAGAGAAAACGTCCATTTTTTTTCCTCCCCAACATCACCCTCTTTTTTTTTTCCTCTCCTGAGATGAAGTATACTTGCCAGTGTCTACAGGAGTTCTGGCTAGGGTTTTTTGTTTTGTTTTGCATAGGAAACACAGTAGAAATTCATGAAGCTATCTTCATTTGATAATCTCTGAATTACTGCTTTGCTATTCAAACTGCAGAACTAAAAATTATTTTAAAAGACAGGCAGAAGGCACAACCAGAGATTGAGGACCGTCTGTCAAGATCAAGGTGGGACAGAGCCCTCCCTCCAAACAATATGCACTCAATAAAGCAGCGTCAAAATGTGAACGCAAGCATTTCCCACACCAAAACATCAACAGTGCTTGTTAAAAACCTCTGTTCTGGAGTCTTTATATTTGGAAGTGATTTAGTGGTCTTAAGTAAGTGTCAATGTAGCAGAGACAAGAGAGCCATTCAGCTAACTTTGGACAACTTAATAATCTCTTGCAAGGGGAACTTCAAGTGCAATGTGTCAGAAAAAAAAAAAAAGAGCAGCTGGGAAAATGAAAACCAGTCTTGCAAATCATATTCCTATCTGTAATTAAAAAGCATTAGTAACATCCCTGTCAGCAAGCCCTGAAATGCAAGTTCAAATACCAACCACTCCTGTGTTGCTATACGATTCTGTTTGCATGCACATGTACCTAGTGCAGAATGCTATTGTTTTTCATCACCAGAAACGTTGAGCATGCTGACACAGCTAGGTGAGGCAATCTAAAATTGTGCCAGGATTTGATTTTCATGCGAAAGCAGTCTACAGCTGCATTTGATAGTGCACCACATTGATATGACACCTTTCTACAAGGTCTTTGGTGGAATACATCTGCTGAACAGCAAAGAAACAAAATATGTGCCTTGACTCAAACTTGTGGCAGGGAGCTATCAAAGTGGAAGCCTGCTCAAATTTATTTGCATAATATGCAGATGAAAATCTAATGAGAAAGGTATATTGACAGAAGTTGCCTTGTTATCTGGCAATACTGTGCATAACAGTATGTGGTACCCAGACATAATCTCCTGTAATGGTATTTTGCAATTTAAATTTTTTTTTTTTTGCCTCCTCTAAAAGAAGGAAGACAAGCGTCAATAAGTGCCAGGCATCGATAACTGACATTCGAGATAAGATAACCTGCACCAGCTCATTGAGACAGAACCAGCCCAGTTTATTTCAGGACACAGTTCTCCATGTTGTGTTTATTTATTGGCTGAAGAAGAGAGAAGGGCGATGGTCCCAAATGCTCACTGATGCCTCATTTTTACTTGTGTTCCAATGGCTGCTCTTTCAGCCCCAGTGACAGTTCTGAGTATATTTCAAGGAACATTACTGAGAACAAAATCGAAGGCCATCAATATTAATGATCTGAACCAGGAAGATAGCTTTTAGTGTGCAAATTAATTACCCTAATCACAGGGTTTTTTGTATCCATTTTAATGAAATAACTATTTATTTCATTGAATCCTGTGCTTTTCTTTTGCAAATAAGGTACATTTACATGATAAATACATAAAAATTTAAAAGGATGACTAAATTAAATTGAGAAAAAAAAGACCTTTTTAAATACAATTTTCTTAGGAAAAACAGCTAGATTAATGGGTTGGTTAGCTGACTGGCAGCTGTGATTAAATCTTTTTTAATGTACGTCAAATAGAATTTAATGGACCTTGAGAAATGTCTACACTGTCAGTAAGATTCAGGGACTGGGGAAGATTCCAGTTGTCTCCTGTCATTTGTTCCTAAGCTCCTGAAACCTTGGCCTTGGGACACTGCTTGACACATGGGACTCACACGTAGAGCCCATGCTTTCTCATCCATTTCTCTTCCTTTCCCTCTTTTTCTCTTCTTCAGACCAGGGTGCCTTTTTTCAAAATGTAACCAACACATTTACTTTGTAGAAGTGTAGGTCAAAAAAACAACGGTCCTATCAATGAAAGTATTAAAGTAGTTTAAATATACCTCATATTTAATCATCTAATTTATGTTTGTTTCAAACTGTGCTGGCCTTGGTAATGACAGGGTGAGAGGGAAGGAGGGAGGGAAGGAAGAAAGGAGAGAGAAGCTGCTTAATTCAGAGGAATTTTCAATGACTCCTTTAGAGTCTATGGGTTTTGAAAACTTTATTGTGGGTAAGCTTTGAAGGGCTGCAAATTCAACAGAAGAGAGATTTGAAACACATTCCGGTCTTTTTTTTTTTTTTTTGATAACAGACCCAAAGAACAGAGCATCTTTCTCTGCTCGCTTCCCCCCCTGCTTGTGCCACCAGAGATGTCTCCCTTCCCTTTGATTTGAAATGATCAATTGCAGCTGTGGCAGCCGGGCAGGCGGCCCCAGGCACCAAGAACACCAGCTCTCTCCCCAACACGAGGATTTACATTTCAATGGCTGCCACCATTTTAAAGATAATTATAACCTTTTTAGATTAATAATTTTCTGTGGCTTCTCTAATATTTTAACAACGTAAATATTAATTTAGCTGGTTTAAAAGGAAATATCTCCCACCACCCCCAACCCCCACCCTTCTCTCTACCTTGGAAAAAGCAGAACAAAGGCTTCAAACCAAATCTGTTTGGAGCAGCATGGTGTGTGGGAAGATAGGATGTTGAACCAACAGATAGGATGAAAATACCCACACCCTCACCTAGCCTAAATCTTATCATTTTAAAGTCAATCAAATATGGTGGATGGGGGTGGGTTTTCGGGGGCAAAAGACAATGAAGCTACTTTCTGCATGGACCAAGTTTCTAAGGCTGGAATTTTTTTTTTTAAGTTAGTAGTTTTTAGTTTTATCTAACTTAGAAAGGGGACCTGCACAAGCTGGCAGGTGGGATTCACGTTTCTTCAATCACACTCCAAGTGTGGAGAGAGACCTCAAATTGATAAAGTTGTCTTGATGAACACAAGTCCTAAAAAGAGAAAAAAGGGAAATTGCCCACAAAAGATATGGAGACTATAAAGAGGCTTATATTTCACTGTTACTGAGAACTTCCTTTCTGCTTATTATCATTCCAGCACTTTATTTCCCACCAGCTGATGCAGCTGGGGAAAACATCGCATTGTACAAACAGACGTCGACTCACTTCAATTGCCTGACCAGGCTCCATGGACTGCCATCTAGTTTTTGCTGCCCCACAAGTGCTGGGCACTTTGTAGTCATGAGGACGTGACTCCTTTTTTTCTTTTTATGTTCATTAGGTTGCTCCAAGTATTCTCCTTAGGGCCGATTGCCTTCTATCACTCATCATCGTTTAAACAATTGACATCCAGCAAATAAAATCAGAGAAGCATGTTTCCCATATCCACTGATAAATGAGAGAAATCATATACATTAAGAGGCAAATTGATAATAGTGCTGGTCAGATGTTGCAAGCAGGTCATTCGGTTGCTTTCCTTGATACAGTGCAGAGCTATAATAATTGCTCTGAGATCTCTTTACGAACAAGACCTTCTATTTCCCAGGCACCAAAGCCATGGGATTGAGCATTGCTTGAAAGTGACTTGGGGAGTAAAACCGCTCATGAAATATGCATGACTAACACATAGGCTGCCAGGGGAACTTAGTGTATTATGTATGACCCTTCTGTAATTGTCAGGAAATGATATTCATTTAAGTGGATGTTTATCACAGTTAAAGGTACACCTAATGAAACAAAGGTCATAAGCCTCAAAACATAAGGGTATAGCCCTTTTCGTGCACCATTTCTCTCTCTCTCTGAAAAGACCTGGCCTTTACTCACAGCTGTTTTTCTAACACCTGTGTGCTCTGTTTATGCAGCCTTAAAGAGTTCCTGTCACCCATATTTAAATACCAAAAGGACTGTTACATTAAATGCTCTTCTAATAGTATTGGGTTGTCGGAAAAGTCATGACGCATTTTTGAACGAAAAACATAGAAAAAATATGTCATGACCTTTCCGACAACCCAAAATATCCACACATCTGGGAAATACCAGACAGTATACTGCAATATATATTAATTTGGGCTAGAGTTTTTAGCTACTGACATTTGGTTAGCCAAAGAATTTTTTTTTATTTTTCTCCCTTAGTATTTCTCTACAGCACACGGCTACCTGTGCATCCAGATGAGAATCTGGCTTTTATTCCAAGATCAGCAATGATGTGATCCTTCCAGAGTAGACCTATGACTCAGGCAAACCTAGAGGACAACACTACAGAGTGATAGACTCCAGGATTTCAGGAGTCACACACCCCAGATTGAAATCCCAGCTCCTGTGACCTTGGGTAAGTGACTTCATTGCTCAGTGCTTCTCAACAAATTTTCATCTATAAAATGAGATCCGTGCATAGTTGTGACCTCGCAAGGTTTCAATGAGCATAAATGAATATATTTGAAAAGCACTAGAATAGTTCCTGGCACACGGTAAATGCTATGTTTGTTAAATAAATAAAATACACAATTTGCATGGCTGGTTTGTTCTGCTGTTTCCTCTCCCAAACTGCCATTTTCTTTTGCACCTAATTAACTTCTTCGTGCCATGTTCATCTTTAGGTTTCGGGTGGCTGTACCACACCTCATCAGCTATCACAGCTTCCAGCCAAGGCCAACTGTGTACAATAACACGCCTTGGTGAGGGCGGCAGTGAGCCATTCAATGGGGCTCGCTCGCTTATAAACAATAAGTACCTCTGGACTTTCCCAGTCTTGCTAACATTTGCCTGAGTTCATAGAGTGCTGAGAAGCAGGTGGGAAAAAAATTACTCTAGAAAAACACACAATGCAGAAAACCCCAGGAGTCTTCATGAGCTGACTCTAAATTAATAGTGACTCTCCAAATTACCTTAATGCCATTTTGTTTTGCTTCAGGTTCTGAGGCAGAAACATAGAAAAGAAAATTGAGATGCCACCTTATACAGGGAGCATATATTAACTCTAGAGTTTTACAGATTTCATAATGCTTTCATTCATTATTTTCTTCTGATCTCAAAACTATCATTTGTGATGGGCTGAGAAGTCTTCACCATCCCCAGAAGGTTTTGAACAATTTGCAAACTCCAGACTTTCCCTCACAGAAATAGAAGCTGTGAAGTCAGTGAGGAGAATAGGATTTTTAAAAGTACCACTAGAATAGTAACCATAAAATAAGAAAACGAATAAAATCATAAACCTTGTTTTCTTAGATTTTAAAATCACTTTCTTAGGGCCGGCCAAGTGACGCTTTGGTTAAGAGTTGGCTTGGGTCGCCAGCTCTGAGCAGCAGGGCCCAGGTTCGGATCCCACATGTGGGCCAGTGACGCTGTGCCCTCTACAGCTAAGATGGTGAACAACAGCTCGACCTGGAGCTGGGCTGCCGTGAGTCACCAACATCGGTGTAGACTGCAGTGAAGCTGCAGTGGGCTGCCATAAGCTACCGTGAGTGGCTGGCAGCCAGTGTGAGCAGCCGGCAGCTGGCATGAGCTGCCAAAAGCCACTGTGAGCAGCCGTCCAGTGGCCAGCAACCAATCTGCCTCACCCAGGAAGAGCGCAATGATCACAATATCAACATGGGCCAGTGAAGCAATGTCCTCCACAACTAGACTCAAGAACAAAAAAGGAGAGCAACTTGTCTGTTCCCCTTCCCCAATTCCCCAACACTGTTCCCCTCCCCCAACAATAAAATCTTTAATAAATAAATACATAAAATCACTTTTTTATAGACTTTAAAATCTTAAAATTTAGACATGATTAAAATCTTAGATTTTAAAATCATGCTACATGTAGCAAAAGGGTTCTGAAGCTGGCTTGCCTGTGTGAATCTCAGCTCTAGCCCTTACTGTGTGACCTAGGGGAAGTTACTTAACCTCTCTGTGGTCTCAGTTGCATTTGCTAACAAGAATAATAACAGTACTAGCCCATAAGTTTGCTGCATTTTCTAAGCAAGAGCATGAACATGAGGTGTTTAGAACAGTATCTGGAATGTAATAAGTACTCTCTTATTGTAAGTTAGTCTATTATTATTACTTTTAGAATGAAAAACCAGAATTTTCAGCAAGTTTTGGGCATCATCATATCATCACCAATGGTTTAGGCTCAGAGGAATTTGCTCACCACACCTTTGCTGGTGTTACAAATCTTTCCACAAACTCTTTGACACGCCTCCCTTCAAAAAGTAGAACTCACTGCAACTCCCCTTGAGAATGGACTGCACCCAGTGACTCACTTCTCATGATACGAATGGAGTAAAAGTGACTGTGTGTGAATTCCAAAGATAGGTTATAAAAGGCACTTGCACTCCTGCCATATTCTGTCTTGGGTCACTAGCACCGGGGTTGATGGAGCTAGCTGTCAGGTTATAAGGACACGATAGCAACCCAAGAGAGAGTGCATGGGACTGAGCCACCTGAGAAGGACACCCTCCAGCCTCTGTCAAGCTTTCAGATGTTTTCAGCTCTTTAGGCCTTGAGTCTTCCAGGTGAGACCCCAGACATGTGGAATGGATATGAGCTGTTCCTGCTGTGCCAAATCTGAATTCCCAGCCCAACTGAAACCATGGGATGAGAAATAATTATTGCTGTTTTAAGCCACTAAATTTGGAGATAGTTTGTCATGCAGCAATAGACAGCTGACATAACAGATTTGGATATAGAGGTAGAAGTTGCACTTGTTAAGCTGAGGACTTGTATGCATAGGTATGGGAAGTAAAGAAAGGTTTTAGAGGAGAGCTAGATGAGCACAGACTACAGGGAAAACTAGCAAACCTTTTATATACCTTAGACCATCTTTCACCTTTATGTATCTAGTAACATGGAGAGCTTTCTTTTTTTCTCATACCTAAGTAAAATAATTCCATCCAATATGTAAGTTCTTATTTCTAGATGACCAACCACCCCGCTTGACCCAGAACTGTCCCTGTTTCAGCAATGAAATTCCCACCCCACCTTTGTCCTGCCTGATCCATAACCCAAATAGCACATCCATGTATATTTCTCGTGGATCTGTTATGCCAACAGGAGACAACTAGATAATTTATTGTTCAAGGTTATATGATACTGACTAGTCACACCCAGATTAACAAATTCCAGCTGCTTAATTGCATTGTGGACACGTGAGAATAGCTTTCCTCTAAAAAGTCATTCGGATGGAAACTTACCAGGGTTATGAACACAGGAATTTATAAGTAAATTAATAGTGTTAGCAAGAGAAATATTAGCTTATACAATAAAGTTAGCCTGTGCATCCAAACAACACATACATAAATTATACTTTGTTCTCATCCATTTGTTACAGCAATCTCTTCCCTTGTCTTGTCAGGAGGGTTACTCTCTAACCTTGAACATAGCAATAATGCTCATATCTAACATTTAATGAGCACTTACTGTGTGTCAAGTACAGTAGATCTAAAACGTGCATTAACGTAATCAATACAACAATGTAGGCTGATGCTACCACATCTCTGTTTTACACATGAAGAAACAGAGGCACCAGATGGCTAAATAATGTCTCCAATGTCACATCATACGGAGGTGGCCAACCCATGTTCACACTCCACACATGGGCCTTTTTCTTCATTCAAATCAGCCCCTCCTCCTGATTAAATTAGCCAGTTACACTGCTTACTAGAAGCCTCCCTGAGAATGGGGATCTTGGACCAAGAAACCCACATAAGGAAAGGTGGGACGATAGTGAAACAGATGAAGGGAGAAATCTAAGGGAGGGGATGAAAGTAGAAACGTGAGCCTGAAAAAAAGAGGGGACAGAACAATGGATAAAGGAAAGACAAAAACAACAAAGAGAGATGGAAAAGGGCAAGAGGAAAGATGCAAAAGCCGGCTGGCAGAGTTGGAGTAGAGAAAATGTGGACATAAGCAAGGGTTCTGAGCACAGATGTTATCATTATTTGCATCTAGGAAAGAATCCAAATGCTAAAATAAGCTCATAGTCAAAGTTTTTTAGTATGATTTTTTTTTTCTCTTTAAAAGATATTGTTAAGGGTAAAGAGGGAGGGTGTGGAATCCACATCAGAAGAAACATTTTTCCTGGTCCAAGATTTTATCTGAGACAAGCCAAGCTTCTCACTGAAGAGTGAAGGCCACAGGAAATAAGGAAAATCTAGAAAGTGTGTAGCACACCTCCTGTCTAGACACAGACCTTACACTTGTCACAAAAATTAGCTCAAAATACATCATAGACCTAAATGTAAAACACAAAATTATAAAATTCCTAGAAGAAAACCTACATGACCTTGGGTAAGGAGACAACTTTTTAGATACAACACCAGAGGCACTATCCATGAAAGAAATTATTAATAAGCTGGATTTGCTTAAAATTAAAAATGTCTGCTCTGCGAAAGACAATGAAAAGAGAAGAAGACAAGCCACTGAATGTGAGGAAATATTGCAAAAAAAATAGCAGGAATGTAAGATCATGAGAAAGATGGGGCTATTTTATAGTGAATTTCATTACAAATAAAGTGCACCCCACACCCCAAATTGCCTCCATAGTGGTAAATCTCGGTAGAATGGGGCAGGGATGGGATGAGATGGGGCTTCTGTTTTTTTAAGGTGGTGTTGTCTCATTGTCACTCATCATTCTGGCTTACTTTTCTGACAGGGTCCACCGAGTCTCTTAATTCCTAACAAAACAAAACATCACGCCCAGGAAATGGGTGTAGTGTGGGCACTTGAGTCGTGGTCACTGCTGATATGGTTTTTATTTCCTTGTTCCTTATGTCTGCTTGGGTACTTTGGAGCGTGCTTTCATTTTTCTTCAGGAAAACCAGTTAAGCGAAGGTTGCTGAAACTCCAGCGTGTTCCCCTCCACACAGCCTCCCTCTAAAGCTCCTCAGAGGAAGCTCACTCAGCTCCTATAAAACGCTACTCAGCCCCAACCACCCTCGTCATTTCCATTTTTCATACGTCTACTTTTGGTGTGCGCAGTATGCATGCGATTCCTCTGCGCAGTTTCATCTCATTTGTCCACTGCCATAGGCTACAGTGTGGAACCAAGTTCACTTTCAAATTCAATCTCAAACAAAATGAAAAAGCAAAAAAAATCATGAAAGGGAAAGCTGGCCACAGCCATTAATATAAATCTCACTGCCAGATTCTTCTGGCTGATCCTTGAGATAGGAGGCAGAGGAGTCGGTCCTGCCCGCAGCTGCCGAAGCCCTGACCCTGGTTACAGGGAACTGTCAATCACAGGAACAGCTCCTAAGACAGCCCAGAGTGAGTGCTGGCTGCCAGCTGCAGACAGCCAGACACACTATCGAATAACGCCCTGAATGGCACTGGACCCCTTTCTGTGATAACAGTAGCAGTCCCTGGGACCTTTCAACAACATAGTGTAAACTATCCTAAATTTATTTCCGACTCCAACTTTAGGATTAAGGAAACCAGAGGAAATGACAGGGTTTCCAGAGGGGAAATATGCATTTTCTTTAAAAACAAAAAATGTTTTACAACCCACATAGTGTTCACATCTCTGCTTGAAAGAAAGTGGCCAATTCAGTATTCTTTAAATACATCAGTAGAGCCTACTGCATTATACATGTGGTTGGAATTAGAGAGGTCTGCATCCTATGTCTGCATTTACTCTGACTTGCTGGGTTCTCTTGGAAAAGTCAGTAACCCGCAGATGAAACGGAACCAGGGTCTGGACACACACGCACACACACATGCACGCAGGAGATTGTGGAAGTTTAGAGCTTTCCTGGAAGCAGCTGTACAGGGGGCATAGAAACTATCTGATAATTTTATCCTCATCGTTCCTAGAATAAAGATGGCAGAAGTTCTTCATCTTAGACCCAGGAATGACCTGTTTCCACTTCCTTGAAGTCAGGCAACATTGTACCTTATTAGCTCAAAATACGTGTTGGATATACTCAGAGAGTAAGTGAGTTTTCTAGATACCAAAGAGTTCTAGCTTCCCATTTGTTTCCTACAGAAAAGCTCTCCCCTACCTGGCTTGCTAAGAAATTTAATTGTTACAGAGCAGGACAGGAAACACTGCGTGGCTGCAGTTCAAGTTCTGAGTTAGCCGGGATGCACAACTGGTGCCAATGGGTTGCCTCTCTTCCAGGAATTATATGTGATTGATCCTCTTTAAATAAATCTGGCCAGCGAACAAATAGCTTTCCCTTGCCAGCATTTTCTCAATATGGTCTCCAGATTCTTTATGGTTTAAAAAAATTACCAAATAAAATTCATGAAAAGGCAACAAGAAACATATCTTACAAAATTTCTGTGCAGAATTTAAACATTGTTCTTGTGCCAGAAACACAGCTGTGGGCCTGACGTGGCAGAACCATCTGCGATCAGCCCATCGCTACAGCTACTTGAAAGAGGCAGAGTGGGGTAGGTAAATCCTTTGTTGGAAACACACAAGCACCAAAGCAATGGAGCTTCCCTAGTTTTTCCCTTCGCTGCCGTCTGTCCATTTGGAGAGGATTGTCACAAGCATGTTATATGCGCAAGATGGTGTAG
This sequence comes from Hipposideros armiger, assembly GCF_001890085.2. Taxonomy (NCBI): domain Eukaryota; kingdom Metazoa; phylum Chordata; class Mammalia; order Chiroptera; family Hipposideridae; genus Hipposideros; species Hipposideros armiger. Next base: position 2,314,627 of record NW_017731371.1, read on the forward strand.
ACAATGTGGGCAAAATACAATTGCTTAAAGCAAACCAATGTTTGCACCTCCATGCTTAAGCTTTTCTGATTCCAGCTGGGCTTGGGATCGTTACACCTACCGAGAAGATGGAAACGCTCAGAACATGAGCATCGAAATGTGTGTTTGTCAACTTGGGGAACAGGTAAGTCATCCCCGACCCAAAGCAGGCGTTCGGTGTCATTTCTATACATCATGTCCTTTATGAGCATAATTATAAACATAATATTTCATATTAATATGTTTTAATTTTGCAGAGCACTCTCATCAATTTGTGTTACTACCAAAACATATTAACAAAACTGAGGAAGACACCCCCTTTGTCAGGAAGAATGGAATGCCTCTCTAACCACACGCCTGTGTGGCTTGCAGGATTTGGGTCCCAAGCTGCCAGTAGGATGCTTGCCTTGGTCTCATCAGAAGAAATGCAGGCAGCTTTAAAAGTGTCCTTGGACGGGGCAGCCGGGTGACTCAGTTGGTTAGAGTGCGTGCTCTTAACAACAAGGTTGCCGGTTCGATTCCTGCAAGGGATGGTGGGCTGCGCACCCCCCTGCTCCCACCCCCCACAAACTAGACTGAAAATGGCGACTGTACTTGGAGATGAGCCGCGCCCTACACAACTAAGATTGAAGGACAACAACTTGACTTGGAGCTGATGGATCCTGGAAAAAACACAGTTACCCAATAAAAATTAAAAAAAAAAAGTGTCCTTGGACAGGGGTGGGCCCATGTGCCCTCAGGGCAAGAGTATTATCTTGGATAGAATGCTCTTTCTGCATCTCAGGTAGGGATCTTAGCTAGTAAAGCCTATGAATCCCTTCTCAGAATAATGTGTTTACATGCATAAAATAAAACAGAAGAATCAAAAGGAAATTGATTATATTGAAGCATGTTTATCAAAACATTTAAATGAATACATTTATGATAAAGGCATGTAGGTGCTTTTTTGTTAACTATTAAATAACAGAATCAGGCAGAGGGTCAAATACCTATCATAATTTTGAGGTAAATGACAAATATAAACAACATTTCTGCAGAAACGCTAATGTGATATAAAAGTACCTGTGAGTTCCATTGGTGACAAAGTCGCAGGTGCTTCTAATACAACTGTGAGGTTTTAGCTTACAGTCATAATTGAAGGAAACACCAACTTTCAGTTAGAGATTAGTAAAAATAAAGGGCTTTTTTTTCTTTTCCCATCCAAGTTTGCGGCCCCTGAATCCACAGACCCTTTAGGATTCCTAGGTTAAGGTCCCTATTTTTGTTCTGTTTTTCCTTTTAGACAATGAAGTCTCTGGACAAAATGAAAAAAAAAATCTTGCTATCCGAGTAGTTAGTGAACATGTTATATGAATATGGAAGATAATGTGCTTCCAGATTCATGGATCCTCAACTTTCTCAATCAAAGAAAACCAGTGTGCTGCTGTTTAAGCATCATCTGAGTTTCTCTTCTCCATTAACGTTACCTTTTCTCTACCTTCTCCTCTCCTTGTCATTTCAACTTTTAGATGTGTGCGCCTTGCTGTGTTCTTCCTTGTTCCTCAAATACTTCAATTCCTTTCTGTCTGGTTCTTCCTTCCTCCCTAATTCTAACATCATTTATAGATTATTAATCACTGACAAATGCATTGATCTCCATTATCACTTAAATGATGCTCTAAGAATTTTGAAGACTCCCTCCTCCCTGCTTCTCAAAACCATTCCACCAATGTTTCTGACTATACAGCTATGAGAATTCACCTGAGAACCACCAGCAAACGTCATTAACTGCTTTCTGAACATATTCTCAGGGAGATTAAAAAGCCTGTCCTTTTCTCTTGAGAGCTCTGACAGACTGTAAATTATAGAAACTTGCTCACTTTTCATTAGATATAAGAGCTACATGCAGTAAGAAAATTATATACTACAATAGGTGGACAGTTGAATTAAATGACCTTACAGATCTTTCCTACCTTTTGTAATTTTATGATCCCTGTGGCAATCGCATCCAAGCAACTCAGAACTTCATACCCAGAACCTATACATGTAAATTGGTTCTGACTGGTGTTGTCACAGACTGTATAATGAAATAGGCAAAAGAGATTGGGGAAACATTGCCTATTCATTTTTTATTGAATGTATGAGTTTCGTTTTTATTTGGTTGTTAGTAGGTGTCTGGTGTTTGTGTTTCATTTTGCTATGGAAGGGTAAGGTTAAATTTCATCTAAGTGACTCTTTGCCTGCTGTCTAAAAATGCCTCAGTCACAAATATACACTTTGTAAGTGCTTTCTGGTACTGCTAAAGAGAATGGAATTACACAGCTTACCAATGAGAGCCGGCCGAGTGGCTCAGTTGGTTAAGAGCTCACTCAAGAATGCAAACTCTGAGCAACAGCAGTTCAAGTCCCAGCCCATGCTGAGCTGCCACTGGGCTACCAACAGGTGGCAGGATGGCTCAGCTAAAAACAAACAAACAAACAAACAAACAAACAAAAACACAAAGTACATGCAAAGCTTACCAATGAAAAACCAGTAGAAGGCATCTTTTCTCCAACAAAGTTAGCTTTACTTTCTCCTGGTACTAAAAAATGTTTTTCCAGATTTACTGAGATTTAATTGACATATAACATTGTGTAAGTTTAAAGTGTATAATGCAATAATTTGATATATGTATATGAATATATTGCAAAATGATTACAATAAGGTTAGTTAACACATCCATCACCTCATATAGTTAGAATATGAAAAAAAATTTTGTAAGTCATTAAAATTCTATGACCCAGAGACGACCAGAGTTAATTTATAAATAACCCTCTAGACATCTGTCTACATGTATAAATATTTATGGATATTAATATCTGCAATCTTACAGAAGTGGAATAATTTTATACATGTTGTGTCATGAACATCTTTCCAGGTCAATAAATATAACACTACATCACCCTTTCTAATGGACTCTTGGTATTCCATTGAATAAAGGTACCACAATTTATTTAGCCAGTTTACCTGTTGTATTAAAAGTATACTTTCACAAAACCCAAGCTCATAGATACAGAGAACATATCAGTGGTTGCCAGAGGTATGTGGGTGGGAGGAGGGGGAAAGGGGGGAGGGGGTCAGAAGGGACCAACTTTCAGTTATAAAATTAACAAGTCCTGGGGATATAATGTACAGCATGGTGACTATAGTTAATAATACTGTATTGCATATTTGAAAGTTGTTATGGCAGAGATCTTAAAAGTATTCATCATAAGGAAAACAATTTCATAGCTATATTAACGGTGACTGAGTTAACTAGACTTATTGTGATGATCACTTTGCAATACATAGAAATACCAAATCATTATCTTGTACATCTGAAACTAATACAATGTTATATGTCAATTTTACCTCAATTAAAAATAATTTCAGAAGCTGAATAAATCTGGTGGTGGAGGTAACACTGCTTCAGCAGCCTCTGAGGAAATCCCAGCATGCTTCACACCAGACAATGTCAACATTAGCCTTGGAGTCACTTAATAAAAATAGACAGTTACTGGGTCAGATTCTGAGACACCAGAGTCTATATATTAAAGACCAAACCAACTCGGCAGAGTTTAAAAGAACCACAAAGGCATTCATCAAGAAATAAGCTTCCCTGTGGACCTGAATAGACATTTTTCCAAGGAAGATATACAGATGGCCAACAGACACATGAAAAGATGCTCGACATCACCAGTCATCAGGGAAATTCAAATCAAAACCACAATGAGATATCACCTCATACCTGTCAGAATGGTTATTATAAAAAAGATAACAAACAAGTGCTAGCAAGGATGTGAAAAAAAGGGCACCCTTGTGCCCTGTTCGTGGGGTTGAAAATTGGCGCAGCCCCTATTGAAAACAGTATGGAGGTTCCTCAAAACAAGTAAAACTAGAACTACTGTATGATCCAGCAGCTCCACTCCTGGCATTTATCAAAGAAAACGAAAACATTAATTCCAAAAGATATATACACCCCTATGTTCATGGCAGCATTATTTATTGGGTTGTCGGGAAAGTCAGGACGTAGTTTTTCTATGTTTTTCGTCGCAAAAATGCATCATGGCTTTTCCAACAACCCAATACAATAGCCAAGATATGGAAGCAGCCTAAGTATCTCAATGCGTGAATGGATAAAGAAGTGGTACATATGTTACTCAGCCGTGAAAAAGAATAAAGTCTTGCCATTTGTGACAACACGGATAGACCTGGAGGAGGATATTATGCTAAGTGAAATAAGACAAAGAAAGACAAATACCATATGGATTTCACTTATATGTAGATTCCAAGAAACAAAACAAGCAAGCAAATAAAACAAAACAGAAACAGTCTTATAGATGCAGAGAACAAACTGATGGTTACCCAAGGGGAAGGGGGTGGAAGAATGGGCAAAAAAAGGTGAAGAGAATTAAAAGGTACAAACTCCCAGTTATAAAACAAATAAGTCATGGGGATGTAATATAAAGCATAGGGACTATAGGGATAATATAATAACTTTGTATGGTTAATGATAGTTACTAGACTTTTGTTGTGATCACACTGAAAGGGATATACATGTCGAATCAGTATGTTGTACATCTAAAACTAATATAATATTGTATGTCAACTATATGTTAATTACATATAATAAAAAGAAGTCAACGCCCCCTGTAACTCATTACTGTCTCCTCCTCCTCTTGCTAGTGGGAACACGACCTCTGGCGGAATAACCAAGCTGTGAGCGGGAGGCCCTGCTTGGTGCCACAAAGCAGAGAGGAGCCCATCCACAGACACACATGGTCAGTGGGTCCCTGGCCAGTCTGGCACATGGGGAAGGGCGGTCACGCTTCCCAGATGGCGCTTTCTATCCCTACGCATAGCCAAAGTAGGAAACAGCTATGCCAACATTGGCAAGAACACCATGTGGCTGGCAAGGAGGATTTATCTTTTCTGTGTAATCAGTATCCCTTATGTGCAAAAAGAAACTGAGACCAGGATCCCAGTTTTACAGATGAAGAAATGAGGACATGTAGCTAGACAGAAAGCCCTGTAGAAATAAGACTAAATACGAACACCAAATCTCCAGGAACAAAGGATCTAAAACTTGAACAGAGTCTGGGCATACCCATGGACAGATACAAAAGAAAGAATAAAAACTGAAAAGATGACAACTATCCATTCACTTTCAGAAAATCACGATGAGGCATAAGACTTTTGTTACTCCCAATACCAACACAATTTTATTCAATGCCCCCCTTTGAACTCTTGCTTCCACTAAAAATTATTTAGTGCTATGATGAAGGGAAAGCTCGGGTTAGTGAGGTGGCTTCTGGTACCGTTGACTAAGGGGTGCATCTTTTGAGCCATTAGTACTTCTACATGTAGAACAACATGAGAATAAATGCCCTAGCGCCTAAGACTTTTGTGAAAGGTATTCAAACGTTGAAAGGGTTAAACAGAAAAAAAGGGTTTTAAAAAAAAACAACTTATTTTCCTATTCCTATAACAGACAATGAGATGAATATTCGTGTTACCGAGGTGAGACATGTGGCAAACATAGCAGCTACTGCTAAGTATCAGAAGTAACTTGCTCAAGGGCACACACAGGTATGCACTTTCAAAAAAGTCCAGGAGTCAGATGCTCCCTTTGACATGTTTGTCTGAGTATAAGTAAATATGGAATCTTCTTTGAACTGTTTTACATGTCTCAGGAAATGAAAGATACTGATTAAAGTGGTCAAGAAACCCTGAATACTAAGGGCCAGGGATGCCACTTTTCTCCGACTATAAACTCAACCAGACAGCAAGAAAATAATGTTGAGTAAGGGGTGCGAGATTCATTCATTCCTGCATGTTAGATGTTAGTTTTAAGAAGCGGACATGTTTGGGTGTGTCCCCTTTAAATATCCACATCTAGCAAAGAGGAATCTGATTTGTTTATTCCATTCTAAGCAGTCCCTGACATCCTGTTGCCAAAAATATCCTCGCCTCCCCCTCCTCCCTTCCCAGCATTGTCTGCAGGTGCCTTCGCCCTGAAAATGAAGTCTTCTGCATGAGGCTGTGACTGGCTCCGTGGAGTGTTTGGCAGTGAAGGCTGCTTGGCCCATTTCTCACATGCTTCTGGGACGCTTCCAAACAGATGCATATGCATCTTCGCATCTTCGCTTTCTTGGCAGGAGGGCTGAGAATTTAAGGATGCTTGTGGGGAATTTATGCTGCTCGGAAAACTTAGCCCATCGTGAAAGCAACATAAAAGACTTTGTATAAAAGACATGACCTTTTGCCTCCTTTTGGAGTCTGTGGCTTGGCCCCCTGTGTCTTTGTTGCCTTTCATTAAAGCTTTGGCGACTTTCTTTGTGAACGGGTGATTTTCACTGTCCTGAACTCTCTCGAGTCTATTTTATTTTCAACAATGATTTCCATTTCATCTAAATCTATTATCCTGGCCAAAGATGTGCTTCTTTATTCAGAAAGTGCTGTCAAGTAGAGATGAGAAAAAAATATATATGTAATGTTTGAAAGCCATTTGAGGGCAATTTAACAAAACAGGGGTAGATAAATTGGAGTAACCTATAATTTTATTACCTGGAGCTAAGTACTAACAAGGACAGAACAAGGAGTCCCAACAATGATGTGGGTGAACCAGAGGTGGACCAGTGGCCTAACTGGCAAATCCTGAACAATAACTCCTATCCCCCTGAGCCATTTAATCCCCAAATGGTCAGAGAGAACAAAGAAGACCCTGCAAATCGCGAAGATTTCATAATTTCATATCTGCCTATCTTTGTCTGGGCTAACTACAGCCAAGAGCTTTTTAATATTCTCCCCAAAGAGTGCTTTGAAAACTCACCAAACAGAAACTACCCTGTAAAAAGGCAGAAACACGGTGCTCTGCAAACAATATTTTCTTAGTCTGGGTAAACTGCGAATAAAACAAACACACAAAGAAAATTACACCAGAGTGGAAAAGGAAAAGAGAGTAACCCAACCTCCTTTATTTGACATTGCGAATGATTTCAATCATGTTTCGCCTGGTCCTTCTTTTATACATACACTGAGGGAATGCATTTATTATTTTTAACGCCTGCCTAGGTAGGTGTTCCAGGCCTTGTTTTAAATTGGCTGTCTTGGTTGTGCCTTTACCCACCCTGCAATTCCTTCCCTTCTTTCCTCCCTCTTACCTGCGGAACCTGATTATACCCTGACACCGATTCCTCCAAGTCTAGCTTCCCCACCGCTCAGTAACTCCAAGTACAGTCACAGGCATTTAGACATCTGTGCTGACTCTATTCTTCAGCTCAGTAGGACGCCCTGAAGAAAGGTTCTCAAGCAGGGTCTAACAGGATCTTTATGAGTTGGGAGTTTATTTTTCCCACTTTAGGGTAAGCGCTGTGCTAGGAGATGACAGAGATGCTGAGACTCCCTCCATCAGCTTTCCTCCTGGCACCAGCACCAGGGGTGTCCATCGCCCAGGTCCAGGGAGCCCCCCCCCCAGGGACGACTGCTCACAAGGCCTTGTAAAACAAAGGAAGTCTCCTCAAGCAGCTGATGCGCCTTAGCAGCACTTGATTCTAGATAGGCTAGTGCACCAACAGTTCTGCCTAAAAGAATAACAGTGGCTGAGGAGAACATACTTCCCACTGTGAAGCAATTAGAGTGCTGTTGAATGGCTGATTGCTTGCGTGTGGTCCCCTTAGTTCCCCGGTGGAGCGTGCTTATAGTCCTGCAATTGGATAAAATGGATTGGAATGAGTGCTGTCATATAGAACTGCCAGCTGTTCTACTGTTAATAAAGACACTATTTAGCTATTAATACATCCCATTCTTCCATGGTGTGCCCATTCAAACAAAATATCTTTGTTTGCGGAGGGGGTGTGACTGCACCTGTTCTTGATTCGGGAATCTGTGGCGTGTGGAGAACCCCTTGTAACCACTCGGCAGCAATTGTAGCTTCCAAGCAGTGCCTGCTTGTAAAAAAAAAAAAAAAACAGGGCAACTAGACAGTGGGAATAAAACAACAAAAGGAGAAACTCTAGAATGACTTTTACGTAATTAACAGCCTGGTTTATTGGGCAAGTTAGAATTTACTTGCAAGCAAATTCCATGTGACTAATGAGTCCTTCCCTTTTGCAGGGAGGTATTGCCTTTTAAATATTCCTGGTTTGAAGGCAGGACTCTCTGTGGTGATGTCAGCAGGTGACAGATGCAGCCTAAGGCTGAGGAACTAACAGGGGATACCACCTCTCAGGTAAATAAAACACTTCCTTCCTTCCTACCAGCAAGCACTATACCAGGCTCTTCAGAACACTGTCTTCAAGTAATTTACAATGACAGTGGAGACACAAGACTTACATGTGCAGAGAAAAATAACCCACATGAAGCTAGTTATGTTATGTTTCCATTTCTATGTGGACAGATAGGAAACACACCAGGGTGTCGAGCGGAATCTATCCTAAAATTGCAGGTAAGGTCCAAGATAGAGCCAGGATCAAGGTGCTGGCAAGATACGTTTCATTCTGAGGCCTCTTCCCTTGCCCTGTAGGCAGCCCCTGTCTCACTGTGTCCTCATATGCCCTTTCTCTATGTGTATTGTTGCAGAGAGAAAAAAAGGAGAAAGCTCTCTTTATTATGAGAAAGTCCTCTTTTATGGCCTCATGTAGCCTTCATTACCTTCTTAAAGGCCCTATCTCCAAATAATCACGTTGGAGGTTAAGGCTTCAACATAGGAATTTGGGATGGGAGGACACAATTCATTCTATAGCACTAGGTGATGATTTTTCCTTTGTTCCTTCTGGGGAGTAAGGAGTGGTAACTCAATCACTCAGAAGTAATGAGGGTGATTTCAAAAAGGGGAAACAGCCCCTGTCTTCTCTGCCTGGAGTCCCCTTGGGGGCGTAGAACCTACAAGCTACATGCTGTCCTCAGAGTTGCTTCTTGAGAGGAGAATGGTAAGCGGTTCTGAAAAGAATCTGACATGGTTTGCTGAAGTGTAGGAGATGTACTTGGATGTAGAGACAGTGCCCTTTCTGGTCCAGAGATTTAGAAGGGCTGGCTGGAAGGGCATAGAGGATGTGAATATCAATCACGTTTTTTATTTTCTATATTTTATGATGTTTTGACGTCTTCAAAATCTTGCTGGCCAGGGAAAGTCTGCCCCTCCTGGGGCTAGTCAATTTTTCGTGGCAACAAAGGGATGGGTGCATGCCTTGCATATGTAAACCAACCAACCCCAAGCCCAAATTCGCCAATGACCTCCTTTATCGAACTCTCACACACCAAGCCAGGGGACTGCTCTAAATCAAGCCCAGGCGAAGGGTCAAATGATTAGAGACCACCTCTATAGCCCAGAGTGCAACAATATTCAAACTAGCGAACCCTCAACTGTTTACTCTGCCCTGCCTCGTCTGTCCCATGGAAAGGCCGATAAGGTTCTATCTAGACTAGGTTTTCCCTTTATCCCCGCTTCTGCCTCCTGACCAAAGCCTGTCACTTCCCCATGTGGCGTGACATGCTGTGACCCCTTCTCTCAGGAAACAGAGAGGGAGAGAGAAAAGGAGGACAGAAGGAAGGGAGGGAGGGAAAATTCTTTTTATAAAACCTCTTCTTATACCCAGTCCCTAGGTTATTCATAGTGGAATGAATACATTATATTGGGAATAGGAAGAAGTACAAGGAATGAAGTATTAATTCAACCATCCTGGAGTAGACTCTGATATTCTATACCACTGTACTCCCCTGGCTTGTCCTACATTTAACTAAAATAAAACTAGTTTGATATCTCCAGAAGCAACCTGATTAGTGGTGATCTACACAGAGATGTAAGAGACGGAGCTTTCCCCCAATCCAGGTCTCTATCTCTATGCCTTGATCACACACAAAGCATGCTGGTATAATGGAATAAGTATAGAAAAATTATCAAGTGTGTGTCGAAAGATTCAAGTTCACATCTGCTCTTCCATTCACTGTATAAATTCGATCAAATTACATAATTTCTCTGTGTTTTTTTAGTATCCTTATCAATAAATTGAAGGTAATACCTACTTCACGGTGTTATTTTATATAAAATAACCTACATATAAAGCAACTACAATAGGTATTTAATAAGCATTAGTTTGTTTCCCCTTAAGAATTTCCTCTGGGAATGATTTTTTTTAATAGCTTTGGATCATTCAACCTGATCTATTAGGTATAGATATAATATCATCTGGTCACATCCTAAAGTCTCTTGATCTTTTATTAAAAATATACACAACAGCAGAAAAATGTCCACTAATTCTCATGACAAACCACTGCCAAATGTTATCTTCTTCTCTGTAACATAGTTTCCTGCAAAAATATTTATTCAATATTTCTAAATAGCTATTGCCCGGCATGAATTAGATGAAAGAGAGAAAACAAGAGAAGGAGAAATAGAAGAAAGGAGACAGGAAGGATAGGTGGATTGAATTATTTATAATTTAATAAGTTTGTTATTGTTATAGATGATGATCATCTAGCGCTTATATATGAGTCTCTACTTGTGAAATACACACACACACACATACACACACACACACGCATACACACACAAGTTCTGCCCTTGCTTTTTTTTCTCTCCCCAAATTTCAGGTTGTTATTGTTTAAATCTCAACAAAATGCATCACCCTAAATGACGAAAGAAGCTTCCAGGCCCAGCAGCCACTGTCTTCATACTTGCTCCCAGAATATTCTTGAGCCACTTTTAGAAATAGTAATAGTTCCCAATTTGAAGTTTTTTTCAATTCTATATACACAGTCATAATTTGCTACATATTACTGACCAATAAGCTAACTAAACAATCTTACTGTTGACTTAATATTTAGTTCTTTAGCAGTTCTTCCACGCCTAAACAAAAATTGCAGCTATTGAATTTTACTCTTTACTTCCCTCTCAATTTTTCAGTTTTTGTGATTTCACTTATTAAGGCTGAATGCAGTTACTTTTAATGGTATATCAGTAATTACACAAATAATTATACAAATACCTTCCTTAATTCCCAAGACATAGTAAATATTCTATTTGTTGAATTTATTTACTCATTAATAAATTTATAAAAATACGATATCATATGATGGATAAAGATGTTTCGTGATCTAAATTCAAGAAGAAAATACAGTAGTAAGCAAAAGATCCAATGCTTAATTGTAATTTCCTTCCCGAGGAAAAGAAATATAGAGACTTCTCTGGATTTATGAATAAGATAGTATGGTGCATACATCTTAAATTATTGATAAACTTGTTAACTAATTGAAGGTTAGTTAACAAATATTCCAAGACAAGTATTACTCAGAACAGATAAATTGATTTTAAAACATCTACTCTCTAGCAAAGTAATACTAAACCAACAGTTCCTAAACTGTCTTTCTTGGATCACTTCATTGAGAAGAAAAAGGAGAAAAAAATGCTGTCATCAAATAAGCATGTAAAATGTTATAATTTTTCATCGTTGGAATTCAGAATGACTACTACCAACTTAAGGCTTTGAGAAATCCTGCAGTTAAAGGAAATACAAAAACTAGTTGATTTTGTTTTTATTTCCTGCACTGGAGTGCTTTTTTTCTGGTAACATTTACTAACATCCAGCACTTGGGAAATGCTTCATTAAGAACATTACCCTCTTCCAAAGACATCCTTGGAGTTTTAGCAACAATAATGGTATGTCTTTTGAGGATATAAGAAATAAAGGGCCGGCCCAGTGGTGCATTGGTTAGGAGTTCGCTTGGGATGCCAGCTCTGAGCAGCAGGGCCCCAGTTTGGATCCCACATGAGGCAGTGACGCTGCGCTGTCTGCAGCTAAGATGGTGAACAACAACAGCTCGACCTGGAGCTGGGCTGCTGTGAGTCACCAGTGACAACATAGGCTGCAGTGGGGCTGGCTGGCAGCTGGCGTGAGCTATAGTGAACTGCGGTGAGCCATTGTGAGTGGCTGTCCAATGGACGACGAGCGACTGCCTCACCCGGGAAGAGTGCAATGATAATACCAACATGGGCCAGTGAAGCGACTTTCTCCACAGCTAGACTGAAGAACAAAAGGAAAGCAACTTGTCTGTTCCCCTTCCCTGATTCCCCAACGCTGTTCCCCTCCCCCAATTACCCAATAAAATCTTTAAAAAAAAAAAAGAAACAATAAACATCATTATGATCCCAAACAGATCAAAATAAATATTTGTAAATCTTAATACTCTTAAAGAAAGGTGACATAATCTTCCTTGACGTCTGTTATTATATCAATCATATTCTTAATCACCACTTCTAGAACACTACCTTGCACTTAGTAAACTTTCAATAAACACTTATTTAGTGGAAATTACTTCTGAAATTCTAGGGACATTCAATCTTTATATCTCACAAAAAATACTAATTTTTTCCAGCTTTTTCCCAATTTAGGTCAGTGGAGATAATGGAACAAGTATCTGGAATGAAGCAAAAATCAAAACTTTGAAAAAGGTACAGTAAATGTTGAAGAAATATATTATTTATCTTGGTGACAACTTAATAGTGCTCTTCAATACATGAAGAGTGATTGTGTGATAAATATTGCAATCACATATTAACTAAAACCTTTGAATTTTCCAGTATACATGATTGCTCTCCTTTGCAATTTGTTCTGTCCTTTTTACTTAAGACAGACAACTGTATTATAGTTATTGCAACTGAATGTAGTGTAATATCCTACAATTCCACAAACACTTTATTGAGAGCTGCTGTAGGTAAGGTGCTGAGGTAAGAAGTGGAAATCACAGTATCTAATCTCTGAAAAGGGAGAGAAAGACACAAAAATGGAAGACAGTGTGCCAAAGTGGTTAAGAGTGTGGACTATAGAGTCAGATGGCCTGAATTTGAATTCTGGCTTTGATGCTTACCAAGATCTTGCACAATTTACTTAACTCTTCTAACATTAAATTCCCCCATCTGTAAACAGGACTACTAATAAAACCTGCTTCACACAGAGTTGATGTGAAAGTTAAATGACAGTGTGCAAACATTTAGCACTTTGCTATGTACTTTACATGCCCAACAAATATTTGCAATGTTCATTAGGTGTTAAACGAATGAGAACAATAGCACATGGTAGTACTAGAGATATAAATTTCTATGTGAACACAGATGAAGAACCAGTTTACTATGCCTGGAAGGTACATGCTCAGGGAGTTTCCCAGAATTTTTGCTAGTAGGCCTTGGAGTAAGAGTCAACAGAGAGAGGTGGATTGTGGGACATTGTAAATCCAGAGAATGGCATGAGCAAAATCAGGTGGCATGACATGACACATTAAAAAAAAAAAAAGGTAAGGGCCGGCCGAGTGGCACGTTGGTTCAGAGTTGGCTTGGGATGCCAGCTCTGGGCAGGAGGACCCCAGTTCAGATCCCACATTAGGGCCAGTGACGCTGTGCCCTCTACAACTAAGATGGTGAAGGGCAGCTCAACCTGGAGCTGGGCTGCCATGAGTTGCTGGTAACAGCATAGGTGCAGCCCCTGCTGCCGTGGGCTGCTATGAGCTACCGCAAGCTACTGTGAGTGGCCGTCCAATGGCCGGCGAGCGACCACCTCACCCGTAAAGAGCGCAATGATAATACCAACATGGGCCAGTGAAGCGACGTCCTCCACAACTAGACTGAAGAAGAAAAGGAAAGCAACTTGTCTGTTTCCCTTCCCTGATTCCCCAGTGCTCTTCCCCTCCCCCAGTTCCCCAATAAAATATTAAAAAAAAAAAAAGAGCAGGTGGTGCATTCATCCCCTAAGGCAGTCACACACAACAAAGTGCTGTAAATTGGTTGGCTTAGAAAAACACAAATTTATTGTCATGCAATTCTGGGGGCTGGAAGTCCAAAATCAAGATGTAAGCAAGGAGGGCTAATAGGAGGAAACTTGAAGCAGAATCCCTCCTTGCTGTTCCTTGCTTCTGGTGGCTTGCTGACAATCTTCGACGTTCCTTGGCTTGTAGGTTACTCTCTCCAATCTGACATCTTCTCCTGATGTTCTCCCCGTGTCTCTTCACATCATCTCCCCTGTGTGCACATCTGTCTCTACGTCTAAATTTCCCCTTCTTATAAGGACACTACTCATATTGGATTAGGGTCCACTCTAATGAACTCATTTTAAGTTGTAAATAATTTATTTTCAAATAAGGTCACATTCTGGGGGTTAGGACTCCAGGATACCTTTTTGGAGGACACAATTCAATCCACAGCGGGTGTTATTGCTTAAGCATTAAAGAAAGAGGAAAAGGTAGCAAGCAGGCAGAGGTAGACAATGAGGCTAGCAGAGACTCTGCAATGCTGTGTAGCTTGCACTTTATTTCACAGAAAATAAAGAAACACTGATGGCTTTTTCCCAGAGGAGCAGTTTGATCAGATCCATATTTTAGAAATTACCTCAGTTGGCAGTGTTGAGGATGGATTGGACCATGGGGAACCTGGAAAGTAGGATATTACGGATGTCATATTACTACTGTTCAGGAGAATCACATGGGGTCCATCCTGGGGCAGAGCCCATGGGCTAGAACAGGAAGGAACAGATGTAGGAAAGATTTGGACAGCAAAGCAGATGAAGCACGATTGTGCATGCCTCGATGCACGATTGTGCATGTTTCCATTATCTCTAGAAAGAGAGGTCCTTGAGGGCAGAGTCCACATCTTACTCATTTTGAATCCTTTCATAACATGTAACACCATGCCTTATGCATTTTAGTCAGCTCAGGCTGCCATAACAAAATACCACAGACTGTGGGGCTTAGATGACAGAATTTTATATTCTCACAGTTCTGGAGTCTGGAAGTCCAACATTAGGGTGCCAGCATGGTTGGTTTCTATTCTGAGGCCTCTTCTCTTGGCTTATAGGTGGACACCATCTTGCTGTGTGCTCACGACCTTTTATTTTGTGCTTGCACAAAGGGAGGGAAGGCGATGGGAGGGGGAGAGAGAGGGAGAGAGAGCAAGGGAGCAAACTCCCTGGTGTTTTTTCTGACAAGAGCACTAGTCCCATGGTGGGGGCTCACTTTCATGGCCTCACCTAACCCTCATTACCTCCCAAAGGCCCATCTCCACGTACTATCACATTGGGTGTTAAAGCTTCAATATATGACTTTTGGGGATCACACAAACATTCAGTCAATAACACCCATACATAACACTTTGTAGAGGATTCAAAAAATTTAACACAATGAAAAGATGAAAGAATCTTAGTGTTGGGATTTAGTTTGCCACATAAAATACAGGACACCCCACTAAATTTGAATTTCAGAAAACCAACAAATTTTACTATAAAAATGTCTAATAACTAAAAAGTTATTTGCTATTTATCTAAAATTTAAATTTAACTGGAAGATCCTGTATTTTTATTTGCTAAATCTAGCAATATAATATATATAATATATATACATATATATATCATATATATATATCATATATATATATATATATATATATATATATATATATTGGGTTGTTGGAAAAGTCATGAAGCATTTTTGCAATGAAAAACAGAAAAAATACATCATGATTTTTCCAACAACCCAATATNTATATATATATTGGGTTGTTGGAAAAGTCATGAAGCATTTTTGCAATGAAAAACAGAAAAAATACATCATGATTTTTCCAACAACCCAATATACATATATATATATATATATATATATATATATATATATATTTAAAGTGTATGTTTCCTCATGCAACAAAACCTCTATATAGTTGGGATATACAATATTTGGACCGTGTTTATACTAAAGAAAAAAAAAAAGCATTCAGTGTTTATCTGAAATTGAAACGTAACTTGTCCTGTATTTTTATTTGCTATGTCTGACAACCCTAATTGGGAAATTTGCTGATCAGTAGGTTGGGAATAATAAAGAGCAATAAAGAAAAACTCCAAAGGATATAAGCAAAGAAGAGAATTCACTTTCCCATATAAATAAAAACTACAAGCTCTCTCCCACAGACCCTGTCGGTAGGAACTATATGTTACCCACCCTCTTCCCCTAGTACCAATAAAAGCATTCGATAAATACTATCAAGTAAGCATTTATTGGAGATCCAAAGGACTCTGAACTATGAGAAGTTCTAACAGATATGAATAGAATTACATCGTTACCCCAACTCCAACTTCCCGAGTTCTAGAAGGTTCCAGACCTGCAATCAAAATTTGAACCAGAGGGCCTAGGAGGTTTGGGAACTAACAGAGGACGATACAAATCCTGAACAGTGCTGACCCACAGCCCTGCCTGGCAGCCCATCGGGGCAGTGTCCTATGGCTCGTGCCAGTGGAAGGCCAGGCAGCACTGCTGACCCACACCGTTCACTGAGAACATGGCCTGCCTGCAGCTCTCTAACTCCCCACAGAGCCCGCTGCCCCATTTTGTTCTCACCCTTGTTCTGGCCCTGGGCTCCTGCTTCTTGCTGTGACAGGCGTCCATGTTGCTGCCTGCCTTGCTTGTTCAGTAGAGAAACTCCTTATGAGAAGCACCACCAAGAGATTCCTGCAGCTCTAGCTGGAAGGCCCTCGCTCTGTTGGGGCTGAACCTATGAGAATCTGACATCTGCGCAATTCCTTTTATTAACTCTTCCCTAGGCTGACTCTCCTCCTCTACGCACACTGCCATATTTATAATTGACACATTTGCTACTTACATTTAAGCCTCTGAGATCCAGTCAGATCCTAATCCTAGAGTTTAATGCATTTGAGGAAATGCTTGTTTTCGACAAGATTCCAGTTGAAGCCTTGAAAAAGGCAACAGAAACCTTTTCTTGTCCATTATCTACCTAAGGTAGTCTGCTCCCTATGGAAAGTTCCTACACTAAGATAAGCATGAATAAGGCTGTTATGACTTCACTAGGAGCACCCAGGCACATAAAAATCTCATAAGTGACCCAAATTTCCAATCTACTGATTTCCACACCTATAAAGAGATGATGGTGAAAAGGGTGGAGACAGGGAGTAGTTATAATGAGAGCATCAGTGCCCATTTAATCCATTCAGTTTCTTGAATATTTTCTCTAGTTATAATATCTTTAAGTAAAGCACTTCCTGAGTATCAGCCATACAGTTGGTTTCCAATATTTGTTTCATGGTAAGCAGTCCCTGATTGAAGTATATTCATCTTTCAAATGAATGCAAGCTCAGAAGTACCCCAAAAAGGAGAGTCCCCAAAGAGAAGGGAGGCTGACATGAGTTCTTTTCAGTCTGTTTTCCATGAGTTTTGGGAACTATTTTCTGATAATACAAAAAAATCAGATCATTGCCTCATCAAGAACGTAAGATCACTGCCCAGAGAACATGATTAATTCTATACAAATATGACAGCCCCATGGTCAATATAGTCATAGGATGTATATGAATCATGTCACTATTCTCTCTAATTCCACTGTGAGTAGAGTCTTCAAAACAGAACTATGAAAATATAAAATTTTCCAAATAGGTGGGTATTTTTAAAAAAGAAAACAGACTAAATCACTATGGGAATATTATAGATTTCCCTACTTGAATTTGTGCCTTTTTTAATGGGCTATTTCTCTAAATAGAAATCTTTAGGAGAGCCCTTCTTACAATCAGGACAATATACCTAATGATCATTTGAGGACTAGTCTCAAGATCCCAGGAAACTTTGCTATTCTTATATTCAACTCTTTCAAGTTTGCTTCTTATCACAGAGCTTTTTTTTAAACCTCATCAGAATGTTCCCAAACTGCCTCTGTTGGTAAATTATTCATATAAGGCAAAAGCTTTTAAACAGATTTGACAAGACAACTTCTTTAGCAAAGTCATTAAGATAAGAGATCTCAGCAGGGTTGGACTTGATTCAGATTACATACAAAGCCTAGCTGTGTGAGCCATGGTTTTTCTCTTCTTTTCTACCTCATAATTTTTTTTTTTGTATCTTTAACTAAATGTCATTCACTATAACAAATCACCACTCTGTCACAAGTAATGTAGGTTTCTGGCAGTGTGCAAAACCGTTTCACTTGTATAAAACACTGAAATGTAGCCTGAGGGGAAAAATTCAAAGTTCAGAGGTGACTTTAGAAACAGTGAACATAAAAGACAACCTTTCTGGAGATTCTGATGATAGCAGCAATAGAAGAATTAGGTTAAGACTGGGTGCAGTACGTATGTTCACTAAATACTTGAATGACATCCTCTAAAAGCACATATGTACATATTTAGACAATATTTAGTGGCTGTAAAATTTTCATGCTAACAAAAGACATATGTTCAAACAGGGGTGCCAGTTGATGACCTCAAGATTCACTACTAACCTGAACTCAAAAGAATCAACAGTTTCTCTATCCTGTGGGGCTTTTAGGCAATAAAGTTTAAGGGGCAATCTGAGTAGGGAGAAAATTATATCAGCCAAACTATGATATTATTTAGGAAACAGAACAAAAAAGGGAACTGAGAACTTCAAAGTTTCTGCCCAGCTGTTCAGAGCTTCCTCTCCATATATTATTAATTAATTCAACTGCACACATAATTACAGGCAATTTGCATTAACCCTGGTGTCAATGATTAAACAATGCTGACTGTAGAACTTCACAGTCTTAATTTTGTTTATGAAACTGGAAAAATAGCCCACGTTTGAGAAAATAACTTATTTGTTCATGACTCGTCCATTATCTTGTTATAGTCTTTGAAGACTATAACTTGTCAAAATGGTCTTAGTTTCATTTTGAAAAAAAGATTCAGCACATGGAAAGAAAGGCAATTCTTCCTGGGTCATGTGGTCCTCCTGTCCCAGTCAGATCACCTTTTGAGATGACTGTGTGCTGAGGATGAACATTATAGACCCAGAGAGGGGGCAAAACATGATGAGAAGGATGAAACCAGGACCAACCTATGCAAACAGCTAGGGTTTTCCTCAGTAGATCATTCAATACTCTTTTCTTGGTTTCACACTGCCACTGTCTACAACAACAGCAGGCATTACGACGCTTGAAAGATGGCACAATTATGTTTGCCTTCGTGACATTTTACACCTTGGAAGAATTTTAAATGCTTTTTATCCAAAGGTCACAAAAAGTCCATAGGCCAAACATAGCCTCAGCTATGTTTTGTTAGCTCAGGAAATTATTTTTTTAATATGCATTACTTGTAAATTTTTAAAATAAGCATGGCTATCTAGACATCTATGTCTGGATCCTTTTGAATACCTAAAGGTAGGAATAACGTTTGAGGCTGAGTTATTGTCCTAGATTTAGGTCTGTACACCAGTTGGCTGAGGTTTCTTTCTGTCTTTCTTTCTTTTTTTTCTTTTTTAATTTTTTTTTTGCTGAGATTTCAATCCAGCCTCCAAGCTTCTATTACATACTTAGCCAACCTGTATTCTGTGGAGATAATTGGCTTCCTAACTCTCTGCTCTAGCCCAGCCCACTAATTTTTCAAATGGGAGACCCAAGGCTCTGAGAGGATGACTTGTCCAAAAATCAATAGCCAATACCAGAGCCAGGCCTAGAACCTAGCTCTTTCCATTGTACTTCCCTATCTCTCCTTTTTGATATTCTACCTGATCATAATCCCAGATACTAATTATGACAGCACATTATAACTACAATGAAATACACCGTTTTCAAGGAATGAATTCAAGGAGTTATGATGAGATATAAAATGTAGGCTAGAAATTAAACCTCAAGATTGATGGCACTTATCAACTGGTGACTGTTAGGACTTTCATAACATTTTCAAGCAATGCAATTTGTTGATTAAAGCCACCTGTGGGGCCAATGTAGGTATTAAAATATAGCAGTAAAATTATGATATTATTTAGTAAGCAGGACCTAGAATTTCAATGTTCCTACCCAGCTGTTCAGAGCTGCCTCTCTCTCTCCATATAAGTGAGTTCATTAGAATTTGAAAAATGTGGAAACTAATTTTAGGTTTGAATCCTGTTTGCTTTTGGCCAATAAGATAGATCATGACTTTGTCACACTTTTGGACTGGTTCCTCTTAACAAGGGGTTAAATTTGATAATTGTGAAAAGTCTATGAGTCTTTGATTGTTACAATATGATTACAATTTTAAGACTACAATAATTGTTAGACATAAATCACTACTTACAATGGATTGTTAAGAAAAGTCTTCCTAAAGCTGTGAGTCCCTGGTTTCAACACCCCCACTTGCACCTGTATACCTCCACATTTTCACAGCCTGAGGTAACCATGGATGGGGTCTTAGAGTATTATCAGGTATCTGAAGTCCAAGCAAAACAATATTCACTGAAACGTTCTAACTTTGAGAAGCCCAATTCTGCCCTTACTCCCACACTGGTGTTTCCATTTGCACTGGGTGACCAACAGATGGTATCAAGACTCTGAAGCTCTTGGAATTCAAAATCAACAACCCGCATTAAATAGGTGTCCCCTGCTGTCTTATGTGACACAGTCCCAAACTCAGGGAGCTAGTCTGAGCACTAAAATGTTGCCGTAAAATTTCTGTTTTACTGCCTTCCGCCTCTTGCCAAGTCTTGACATCAGACCCCCTTCTCCATGTGTTGTCAGTAGGGAACAGTGTAACACAGAGGGCAAGGTGGGAATACAAGGGACAGAGATTCAGAGGGGGCTGCAATGTGGGCATTTAGGCACAGAGTCCACAGTAAATGCTGGCTCTCAATGATGATTGCCACTTCCCTGCTCTGACCATCATAACCACGTGCACATACCCCATCTTTCTGTAATCTCAGCATCCACACTCCTATTTTGAAAGTCATAACGGTGTTATGGCCCAGGACTCTGTAATTGGAATATCACAGCTTTCTCATTTATCAAATGAAGAACTTGGACTGATCTCTAAGATAAAAGACAAAAGTTCTAAGATTGTGTGAGCTATTAGTTACTTGGCAAAAGCCTACTAATTCAAAAACATAACATTTTGACATTGGAGAGAAGATACTGCTGTGTGGATAATATTCACCTGAAAAAAAATGGTTTCTACTGTTTTGACAGTGGATTTCTGAGATTATGTCATCTTTTCAGGTCAGCTCAACAAACATTTCTTTAGCCTTGTTAGATGCCTGGGGCACAGACATACATTCAACCATTCCACAGATATTTAAGGGGATAACATTTGAATTGACACACAAGTATTGTGTCTAGGCAGAGAAAACAACAGATGGGAAGATCCTAAAAGTTCGGCATGCTGGAAGAGTTTCAAGAGCATAAAGAAAGCCACAATTTGTAGTGAAACAGTGGGAGATGAGGCCCAGCAGGAGGCCAGGATTAGATACTACAATCCAGGGGTAAACTTTAGATTTCTGAGTGCAACTTAAATTGTATTCTATGTGTTGCTGGAGAAGCCGACAAGAGCAGCTTCTAACTCAACAAGATTGATGAGGTGAGGCAACTTGAATGCACTGCAAAAGTTTATGGCTAAGCTAAGTCTTAAAGAATTAATGTGTTTTAGCAGGAGAAAGGAGAGGAGAAAAAAAATTCAGAAACTTTCTGTCTCGCCACAGACATCAGGTAAGCCAAGATGGGTGCTTTCAAGTACATCCAGGAACTATGGAGGAAGAAACAGTCTGATGTAATGCGGTTTCTTCTCCGGGTGCACTGCCGGCTGTACCACCAGCTTCCATCCCACACTCCACGGGGCCCTCCCACCCCACCCGGCCCAATAAAGCATGCAGGCTGCAATTCAAGGCCAAGCAAGGTTATGTCATATAGTGGATTCATATGCCCCATGGTGGTCACACATGCCCAGTTCCTAAAGGTGTGATCTGTGGCAAGTATGTCCACCACAGTGTTAATCAGCTAAAGTTTGCTCGAAGCTTTCAGTCTGTTGCCGAGGAATGAACTGGATGCAGCTGTGGGGCTCTGAGAGTCCTGAATTCTTACTGGGTTGGTGAAGATTCTGCATACAAAGTCTTTGAGGTTATCCTTATTGGTCCCTTCCATAAAGCTATCAGATGGAATCCTGACACCCAGTGGACCACCAAACCAGTCCACAAACACAGGGAGATGCGAGCACTGACATCTGCAGGCCGCAGATGCCGTGGCCTTGGAAAGGACCCAAGTTCCACCATACTATTGGTGATTCTCGCCAAGCAGCTTGGAGAAGGTGCAATACTCTTTAACTCCACCATTACTTCTAATGAGTAATGTTTGTAAAATTCTTACCTAAATACACAATTTAGGACAGTCAAATAAAAGTTAGAAAGAAAAAGGATTATAGGAGAATGAGAGAAGGCACTTGAGGTGGAAGAGACTCTATGAACAAAGACACAGGATTTTCATGGTGTTTGGGGGAAGACTTGCTAGAGCACAAAATAGGAGATGGGACAGGCAGTATCTGAGACTGGAAAAGTAGGCAGGTGCTAGAAACGTTGACATTGCAGTCACAGCTACTCAGATACATAAAACAAATGTGCTTTATGTGTGCTAAGATTCTACATTTCTTTAGACCACACTTATGGCCAAAAGGCTTACAATCTTATGCAACTCAGTTTTCCTCTCAGCATAGAGCAGAGTTCTAGAAGATATCCAATAAACACTTGTGGCTTGAGAATCATTAAGTAAACCTCATTGACAGTTTCTACTCATTTCTGACAAATGTATCACCAGGGTTTTCACCAAGTCAGGTAAATCAAGAAAACTTGTAGGCATTGGCAATCGCTGCTTAGAATTCATGGTGCAACAATGTTCAAAGGACCCTATCACCTCCCTTATTTCTGGCCTATACAATTAACAAGGCATCCAATTTGTTAAGATGACTTGTTTTGCTTGAGTAATGCTTTATTACCTTACCTGAAGTGCAGAACCATTTCCTTAGGGAAGACGATTTCACAGGAAATAATAATAACTTACATATAAAAGCTTTATAGTTTCCAAAATGTTTTTACATATATAACATTCTATCCTCACAACAACTTTTCGAGTTAGGCAAAATAGCTATTATCATTTTCTCTTTACTTTTATGATAACTGAAGCTCAGAGAGATCACACAACTGATAGACTAAAACCAGGACTAGGAAACTAAGGCCTTTGACTCCCATATTATTGTCACCATGTGCTTTCCCTGAAAAATAATTTTAAATCACATGCATCATAATTATATTATTTAGGTAGAGAAAGACAATGAATTTGCTATAAGCTAAACTTCCTCATCTGACAAGTACCACACCAATCAAAATGGCCTCATTTGTTTCAGTGTTTCCTGTCACGACAGTTCTCCTGATCACCCATCACCCCAGGTCTGAGCAAGTCAACTAATTTCATTGGGCCTCAATTTCCTAATAGGGTGTTGATAAAACACACAGACTAAGGTGAATTTTAGCTTCAATACTCTGAAAAAAAAAAAGAAAGAAAAGAAAAAAACAGGGGTTGTCTTTCTTCATCATCTTCTATGAAGAAGGGACTGCATTTTGGGTGGAAACAGGCTCTCTCCCAAAATTGGAAATGTTGGGATCAGGGGATGTGAGGAAGCCTCCTGTATATCTGTGCCCTCCACCTAAAGCATGTGGTTACCGATACATCAGCCATGGCTCTGAATGTTAGTCAATAACCTGCTAAAATGCTACCTCCAATATATAGAAAAATGAGACCCAAGAGAGTTCTACCTTTGGGGAAATTCCTGGCTGCTTTCTTATGATGCCAAGGCGGACACGAAAGCAGGATGCTTGGCTCTGCTGCTCTTAGAGGGCCGGGTTTACAGCCCAACCCTAAACTTGGCTTCTCTGTGTCCCAGCCTGATCTCTCCAAGCTGGTGAATGGTCTTATTTATATCTCATTGTCTCAATATTCACCCTCGCTCCTTCTTTTCCTGGTGTTCTCAGTGGAGAATGCCACACAGACTTTGGGTGATCCCTAAGGTGCATTCAAACCGCCCCATTCACTTTTGCCACCATAACAGAAGTCCAGTTGGAGAAACAAGAGCAGAACAATCGCCCAGGTGGAGCCCAGGAAAAGAGTGAGTCGGTGACATCAGAAACCATTTGGTTCCTCTCACAGATCAGGGTTCTGTCCCAGGAGATGCAGGAACTGACTCGTCGCGTGGATCCCACTTCACTCACTCCCTACTGTTCACTTCCTCTCAACTGCCTCACTTTTCATTGCCCTGACCCTGTCTATCACTCAGGCCGCTCCACCCCCCTACCCCCCACATTAACACATGTTCCCACTTCTCCATGTCTCCAACCTCAGCTAACCCTCTTATGAGAGTGTAGCTTTTCTATGCTCATCCCCCTCTCCAACTGGCCTCATACACAGGACTTAGAAAAGAGGCATAGCTTAAAAAAAATAAAAACATGCTTCAGTAAATTTCTATATAGAGAACCCTGTGATACCACCCCGTTTTGTTTCCATGAAGATTCTTGTCTATGGAAAAACATTTGTCCCAGGGCACAATGACTCTCTGGACCAAATAGCAGGCTTGGTCCTGTCACATCCCAGCCCACTAGGCCTCCAGAAATTGGTGGGTTGTTTTTGTTGTTTTTTTCTTATCCCATCCCTTTGGCCTTTGTTTGATCTTGTTTCTGTCCTTATTTGCAGGTATCCAGGGAGTATTTATTCTCTCCTCTCTCCTTCAGATTCATAATTGTTTTGTATTTCTCCCACCTGTTTCTTTTCCTGTCAGTTCTGTACTTCCTATGAGGATTGTTAGATGCAGACCTAGGCACATCCTTGGTTACTTTCTATACAGGCCCGTATTTCTTCCAGTGACTGGGTGGGTTTTGCTGGATACGCTTACAAATGTTTGTTTGCGTATGGGAGGAGGTTGTTATTCTTTTTAAAGCAAAAAAAATTCTATAGCACTATGTAACCCTTGCCAGCGGAAGTCACAATCTGGCTGCCTCTGTACCAGAAAAACACTCTTCCCCGCCATTGCTAAGCTATGGCCAGAACCAGCATGTGGCACTGGCCTGAGGCCAAGCGGCTCCGCTACTGGCAGGGAGGTGGTGACAGGCTGGTGGGAGCTCTGAATCCTCCCATCACACTTTCTCAGGGAACCTGGTCCAAATTCATTTCCCTGCCTCATACACTCTACTGTAGTCAAAGCCAACAAGCACCACATAAAATGAGATTTTTAAATACACTTAAAACTACAGGATTGTTTTCTCATGACGGGGTTCAGTAAATTACAGGGGAGGAAAGGTGCTGTGAGCTTTCCCTGGACACAGAAATGTGTGGTCACGCCTTTCGGATTGAATGCTCATAAGCTGGCTTCCAGGTGGAGGTGAGGAAAGAGAGGAGATTTAAGGGGATTCTGTGCCAAACAGTGGACTGATCTGCCAAGATCTTCTTGGAGTAGCTCCTGCTTTTCTGAGAAGGTCCAAGATGGAAATGGCACCAGCCAGATGTGAGAAAACCCTTCAACCTGCCCAGGGCCCCTCCTCCTGGGCCGAGAACTGGAATGGCGAGTCCACCTGGCTATGTGAAAACAAAGAGGTCCTTCTCTTAGCCTGTAGCTTTATGGGTTGGCAGCTCCGGAAAAGCCTCCCTTTGATCTTGAGCTTTGAAGGGATCAAACAAGCTGCTTTAATGGGTGGGAATGCAGGCTCTGAAAAGCCTACCTTTTGTCAGTAAAGCATTTCTCCTTCTCCTCCTGGGGCAGGTGCAATCAGAGATGGAGTCTGCTTTCCAGGCCTGGAGCCAGATGTTTCTTCTTGCAACAAGTAGAACAAAGGAGCGAAAGTGAGATCAGGGCAGCAACTGACAAGGCCTTGTCCACAAATGAGCTCTGCCGGGTTGGGAGTTACTTCTTGATGTGTTCCTTCCTGAAACGTGCTTTAAGTCCACTGCCTTTTACAAAGACCAGAAATCAGCTGCTTTGGTGTTAACCATGCTGATGATGACTTCTTGGAGCTTTTAGATTTTGTTTGGGAGAGGGCTCACCTTTAAGCAACGGGATCTGAGCTAACGTCTTTTGATTTATGAGATACGTTTCCAGCCCTTTTCAGCCTAGGATTCCCAGACTCCTTCCGAATGCCAAAACAGCCTTTAAATAACGACTTTTATTCCCTCCGCCTAGGCTGCTACTATGACAGCAGAAATAGAAAAAGAAAAATTGGATCATGGCTTATTTCCTGAGGACCATTCCAGCATGACTCTAAGGACGTGCTGCTAAAATCTCCCCTCAGATAGAAAATTAATACATCTCAAGCTCGCCTGAAATAAGCAAATTCAGCACATGCTCTCATTCCTGGGTTAAGTCCTGATACTGTTTCCTTATAAATATTTTCCAGAAATTGCCTTAAATACCTTTAGGGAAAAAAATACTGGTGATAATGCCTCCAAATGATTCCATAACTATTCAAGCCAGCAGCTGAAGTTTCCTTGGTGATGCTTATATTTTATTAAGCGTCCTTTGGAACTGGATCTCCCAGTGTATACTCTGCAAATCCGTAGTCCCAGGAGATGCTTCTTGAAGGGAGATCTCCATAGCCAAGGAGTTGGGGAAACATTTGAATATCCCAGTTACTTCCTGAAATTCTCACCATGCATTAAATTGAAAGTCTCTTGAAAGAAACTCGTTAAATATTATTTAACCCACACATCCCTAGATTATCTGACCAAGGGAAATGTTTATATGTAATGATTAATATCCCATCAAACTAACTCCTGAGGGAGCACACTGAGATATTCTGCCTTAGAGTACACTCATAGGATATACCTGGAGCACTTTCTTAACAGGTTCCCAGGTCCTTCCCTGGGATCTGACTGAATAGATGTGGGGAGGGGCCTGGGAATCTGATTTTTAACAAGTACACCAGATGATTCTTATTGATGAGATAAGTTTCAGAAATCCTGGCTTTCTGTATACCTACCCTCTTCACCTCTACACACACACACACACACACACACACACACACACACACACACACCAGTTATGAAAGTACACCATAAAATATACAAACCACTGAAGATAACAGAGATGATATCTTCTTGAAATAAGAAGGCAGAGGGAATGTAGGCAGTGGCATTCTAACTCAGGTTGAAGCATATAAAGTCAGTCCACCTTTTTATCGCCAGGTCCATAAGAATGACAAACACATCATCAGCCTAAGAGAGATTAAGAGTTGGCACAGGATGGTGGGTAAGTGCACAGACATGGAACCCAGCCATGTGGGTTTGTGACCTGCCCAGCCTCTATTTCCTCTTCTGTGAAATGAGGGATTATACAAATAATAGTATTCCCCAACATAAGGTATTACAGAGGATTCAGTTAAAAAACACAGGTAAAGTGCTTAGTACAAGACCTGACATTCACAAGTGCTTGATACATATTAGCTATTATTTTTAAGCAATGATTTTTAGGAGGCATAAAAATACACAAAAGAAGGGAAAAGAGAGAGTGGCAAGAAGGCCTGTTTTGGGGTACCTAGAACATCACCCCAGCAGAAGGCTCTTCTGAATAAAACACAAAATAGGACATGGTACGCGTTGCTATCAGCAGCTCCCAGACCCTTGCAGTGGGAGTTCGGCAGCATTTCTGGATGCCTTCTCTCCTCCCTGTGTTTTTAAACCTTCCAAATGCCTGGCCACCAGCACCCTGGGCTGACCTCAGCTTCCTCAGCTAACAAATGCCAGGCAGCACAAAAAGGGTTACAGCCATGTTTCTAAACAAATAAGAACTGCCAAGCCTTGGTACTGATATGAAATTATAATCAACGCATTCACGGATTGGTAGTATTTATCATGTTGTTAGCATTGTAAATTTGTACCATTGTAGATAGGAGTCACACAGCTTGGGGCCCTGTATCTTCACCTATTGTTTTCGCTGTGTTATGATAAATTTCCAGCAACACTTGATTAAAACTGCCAATTTGTTGGGAATAAAGAGAATCTCTAGACACCACCAGGACTAATTACATTGTCCTTGCCAAAGGGGTAGTTGAATAATTGCATGCGATTATTGCACAGGCATGGCGCTTTTCACGTCAGTAGCAAAGCAATGAAGATTGATTCCCTTTAATTAATCATTCAAAAATAGCCCCCTTGTATCATTCCCCAAATAGGAGGGAGCATGTTCTTACATCTTGCTTCCAAAAGGCGCCTGGATGCAATTGGCTCCCTGATGAGATATCAAAATGTGTGTGCCTGTCCGAGATAGGAGGAGGACCTCTCTGTAATTGATTGTGGATCCTGGTCTCCCAATTCTTTATCCCCAGCCCTGAACTCTCTTTGTAATCTTAACAGCCTGGAACACATTTACATAGCTTTCATTAATTGTACTCTGGCTTCTCATTAGAAAGGGAGGCAACAACTCTTATCTGATCCAATCTGGGCTTTATTTCGCATTTCTACTAACATAATATATTGGTCTTGAGTATTCATAGTGTTTGGTTTAGAGAACCAAAGTTCCCACAGGACAATATAGTATTAGAAGGCATTGATATACACTATTATACATTATTTGCATTGTGTCTCTTACCTTTTATAATGGTATCGAAATTCAGCCTTGTTTATGTTTTGAAAACACTAATATCTACTTGCTCAACTCAATCCTTTACATTTTAAGATACATGAAGTCGGTCTCTTAAAATGTTGCTTGGTTTTTTATATGTACTCTTATCATTAACTCTTTGCTCTGGAAAAAGATTCAGTCAGCAATGTGTGTGGATGGTCTTTCTGCAAAAGAGTGTGCTTGATGTTTTGGACTGATGCTAAAGAGACAGAATTGAACTGCTTTGTAACTGGGAAGCAAAATTGTAAAATAGGAAATGTCCAATTTTGGCACATCTCCACTTCCCACATCCTGCTCTCACCAACTGTTCCTTTCTCTTCCATTTTCAGAAAATGCCATATTAATAAGTTTTTCTATAATCTCATTTTCAACTTAAGTCATAGAGGTATAGGGCAGGTGTCCATATTAGTATGTCATCTACTCTATTTTTGCTCTGAAACTTCCTCTTCAAAGCTCCTCCTTTCTACCCCCCTCTGCCCACTCCTCACTGTGAACCAAAGCCCTTCACCTGTTATCTTTCAAGGCTTAGTACATCCAACAGACACAAGGGATAAAAAGAAAACAGAGATGCAGCATTGTGGGATCACATCAGGCTTTGTTGTGTGTGTAACTCAATGCTTATCAATGTTATTTTTGTTTCTTTACATTTAAAGATGCATTTTTGAACAGACTTTAAGAGTTAATTGGCTGAATATCTGCTTGTGTGGGGTTGCCTTTTAAGTAAATTATAGAAACATCGAGGTTGATAGTAGCTCAAAGAGCACCCATTCCAACATGTTGAGATGAGAAAACTGAGGTCTCAAAAAAAGAAGTGGTCCTTTCTGTGAATGTTCAGCAGGGCATAAAAGAAGGCCAGGCGTAAGAGGAAAAAAGAATCATGCGTGAGCAGAAATACAGCTTAGAACAGGCCCTGCAGGCTTTGGAGTCAGTCCTCTATTGGAACATCAACTCTGGCATTAATATTTAGCCCTTGAATGTCAGTTTTCACATTGGAGAGACAAAAATGACAACATATTCCTTTAGGGTTGTTGTAAGAATGGAAAACCATACAGGTCAAGCAATAAATACCAAAGATATTCTTATTAAAAGATCATGAAAATGACAACGGTGATAACCAAAGTGTGGTGCCTGCCATCATGTTTTCCAAGCCTTAGTGGTTTGCGTTTCAAAAAGAACTTCAATTCATTAATCAAGTGATCTTCATTTTTTTCCTAGGAAATAAAATTTTAAAAATTATGTTTACTTTAGGGTCACTCAGGAATAAAATAATGTAAGGAAAAATATCACCTGTGGCTCGCTAAGCTTTTCCCTCATCACCCCTCTTTCTCTTTCCTCCCACTGTTAGATGCAGAGAGCAGAGCTGGAGTGAGGAGACACATGCATAATGGGTAGCTGGGACCTGGCATGTGTAAGTCTTCGTGGCTCTGAGCTCATGGAAAGATGGACGGATGACCGTAATACCGCTCAAGGACAGATGACTGTAACTAGAAGAAAGCTTCCATTGACCTGCTCTATCTTGGGGAAACGTTGTAGTGCTAACCAGAAGCTTAAACGATGGGACCCAGTTCTTAAACCCTTTACCTTAAGTGATACTTAACTTCACCAAAGGCCCCGAGTTGGGGTCCCACCCTCAACAGATGTTTCTTACTTCATACCATACATTAGTAATTCTCAAATTTTAATCTGAATTACTTAGCGAGCCTGTTAAAAGGTAAATTCTGATTCAGCAGTTCTGAGATAGGACTCAGGATTGTGCATTTCAAATAAACTTCAAGGGGTGCAGATGCTGCTGATCTGCGGACCATAATATGAATGATAAGAGTACATGTCACTGTGCTCAGGGCATCGCCTCAACCTCCAACTCAAATCTCCATCTCAGAACAATTTTAGCTAATATGATCTCTCCATCCTCTTAATGGATTTATAAGAGTAAACCTATATTCTCATTTCAAATATGTAGTTACTGTATGTTATATGTTTATAATACCAATAGTCCTCTATTTTATGTTCTCACATAATCCATACTCATAACCACCATGCGGTAGATGGGAGGGGTAGGGAGAGATGTGTCTCATGAGACAGTGAGACTCTTCTCCTAAACCTTTCTATATCTTCCCAAGCAATGACTTCTATCACATCACTGGTAAGGCGCCTCCCATCCCTGATCTAGTGCTTTCTCACTATAGCCCAATTATATTCCAAGCCAAAAATGAAGATGGTCTTTAAAAATGTAATGACATCACATTGATTTTTACATCTTAAACCTTGTGTATCTTAAATAAATGTTATTTGGTTTTTAAAAAACAATATGTAACAGGGCCGGCCGAGTGGCGCGATGGTTAAGAGCTCGCTTGGGATGCCAGACGGCCCCGGTTCGGATCCCACATATGAGGGCCAGTGACACTGCCCTCTACAGCTAAGATGCTGAACAACAGCTCAACCTG
>NW_017731371.1:2345661-2410544 GCF_001890085.2 Hipposideros armiger
CAACTAGACTGAAGAACAAAACGACAGCAACTTGTCTGTTCCCCTTCCCCTAATTCCCCAGCACTGTTCCCATCCCCCCAATTACCCAATAAAAATCTTAAAAAAAAAAACACAATATGTAACAGCAGTAGACACATCAATGAGCTGTATTTGAAAAGGTCAAACACCATATAAAACAAATCATTTAAAATTAAGCTAATATATTCTCAAAACTCCTTAGAATAGTTTTCTAGGGCTGCCATCACAAAGTACCACAGACTGGGTAGATTAAACAATAGAAATTAAGTTTTCCACAGTTCTAGAAGCTAGAAGTCAGAGATCAAGGTGTCAGCAGGGGTGGTCTCTCCTGAGGCCTGTCTCCTTGCAATGTATTGTAGATGGCCAGCTTCTGCCTGTGGTACTTCCTCTATGCCTGTCTGTGTACTAATTTCTCCTAAGGATGTGGCCCACCCATATGACCTCATTTTATCTTAATTATTTCTTCAAAGGTCCTATCTCCAAATACAGTCACATTTGAGGTACTGGAGGTTAGGATTTCAACTCATAAATTTTGAGGGGTCACAAGTCAGCTCATAAAATTATCGTTTTATTCCTCACTGGTTCTGTACCCAATGTTCTGTGCCTATCCAGTCACCTCTCTAGGGGAGCAGGATTTTGTCACCCAAAAATATCTCTCTTTGACATGAGGGTTATTTTAGACTGATTATTTTTAAGAAACAAAATTCTCAGGAAGGGCTTTTTACCTCCCCCTTAACTGCCTAAAAGAATTTAATTAGGGAGCCTGTTTCAGATGGAACTATCATCAGAGATAACTACAAAGAATATGAGCTTTGTGTGGTTGTTCAAAGTCCTCTCTGTGTCTCTTTGTCTCTGCATGACATGGCAAACATTTGTTTACCAAACATTTACTCTTACCATCTCCCTGTAAATTGTTTCCCTTCCCTTTGAAGTCCCAGGCCCTGCCCCATTCTCCTTAGCTCAGGATGGCATATAAGCCTCAATTGCCTGATTGCCTTTGAGTCTCATATTTTTATGGAGTCCCAGTATGTATGAAATTAAACTTGATTTTCTCCTGCTCCTCTTTTCCACGTCCATTTAATCTTTAGATCAGCCAGAAGAATCGAGAGGGATAGGGAGAAAGTTTTCCTCCTCAACACCTCGATAACCTGGCAGTGAAAATGTGCTTTCAAATGCACATGCTGTGTTAGAGCAGCTAGCTGGGTTAGAACCCCCAAAGTAGTTCACATATTTCCATCGGGTCCCCCCACCAAAATAAAATGCAAAATAAAGACATAATAAAAGCCTTTATAGTCATGAGTTTCTTAAATAGTAGCTCTTTTTTCTGAAAGAGAGGTTTAGGTCAGGTAGATAAGGCGCAGACAGACTGGATTTGAGATCCAAAGTAGAGTGGCACCCCTGAAGCCTGAGAAGTACTCAGGTTCCCCCATACGGACATGTCAGAGCAAACTGGACAGGCTGAAGGCTTCCTTCCCCTGTTTTAGCTGTACTTGTATAGATTCAACTGCAAAGAAAAGCATTTCTACAAACGCTAGCGTTTTTACTAAAGAAATGCAAAAAGCATAGACACACACACATACGCGCGCGCACACGAACGCACACCACAATTGTATACAATATCAGGAACCAGCCCCTTGCCTCTAACTAAATGTACCAGCATGCACCTGACTGTATTACCATGTTTTTAAGTCCTGAGGTTGCAACAGCTGATAATCAATATTCTAGGTGTAATCTCAAATTCTGTGCTATTTTCCAAAACAGCATTAGCCTCTAAGGTTTGCATGAGGAGTTGTAAGTCTGCCTTTGATTTGTCAGTCACCACCACCCCTAGGTCTCCTTCTGCCTCTCTGCTTCCGATGTGTCTCCCCCTGCAAGGCTTGGACAATGCTACAGTATGCTCTAAAGAAAAATAAAAAATACTTTCCAGCTTCCCAAATTGTCTCTTCTGGGAGCCTATTTATCAGAAGGGGCAATACAAAAGAGAGGAAGTGCTGTAGGTAGATATTATAAATTCCATCGGGGTTTCAGAAGTTGAGCCATCTATTTTATTCTAGCAGGAGATGTTTTCTATACATCTGCTGATTGCACATTCATTCTTTAATCTTTATACATGAAAAGCTAAAAGCAGAAAGCCACGGACTAAAATTTTCTCTGTAAATTGTTGAGCATTTGCAACAGATATAGAAAATCACAGTGTGAAAGCTGTTAAAGCTGTGAAAAAATAAATTGGAAGCACCACAGGAAATGAAGGTTTTACATAAGGACAAGGAGCCAGCCAGAGTTTTCAAGTCCATTTTGTAATAAAGGAAATTATGAGCCACATAAAGCCCACTTTGGGAAATTTACATTTTGATGGATAATACGCTTGTAACAATTAGTATGAAATGTTTCTGGTTTACCTACGACATGTTTCTAATAGATAGTCCACATGCGTCTTTAGCAGAATGTAACTGCTAATATTTGAAGTGCAGGTAATTCCTTGGTTCTCATTTAAAATACCCTAATGCGCTCCTTGCTCCAGGCAGGCGAAAATAAAATCTCAATTAAAATAAAAGCAGGCATGGTTCCAGTTAAGCAATGATCATTTAGAGAATTAATGCAATAAAGCTTTTCCCATAAAATGCACAGTCAGCGTGGTGTGGGAGCAA
This sequence comes from Hipposideros armiger, assembly GCF_001890085.2. Lineage (NCBI taxonomy): Eukaryota > Metazoa > Chordata > Mammalia > Chiroptera > Hipposideridae > Hipposideros > Hipposideros armiger. Next base: position 2,348,328 of record NW_017731371.1, read on the forward strand.
TAATGACAAATTGGGATGACAGTGCCCTGGACCCAGAACTGGCTTTTCTTTTACCAGGTTGTTTTATCTCACATACTTCACTTAACCTCTCTGGACAATGGCTTCCTTGTTGCTAAAAACTAAAATACGTGTACCAATCATTCCTCAGGCCTTATCCAGCTTTGAAATGCCGGACTCTATGATCTAAGAAACCTGTGGGAATCCTTTTACCAGAGAAATGAGTACTCAAAGGGCTTGGTTTCACTCCAATCTAAACTCAAGAAAATTACTAAATTACTGCAGTGATGAGGTGCAGAGATCACAAATGGGCAGCTGCCAAATTTGGTTTTCAGAGTTTTGCCTGACCAACACAGCATTTTAATTAAAACCAACTATAAAAATGAATCAACTTTTAGATGTCCGGTTTGCCATAGCACCCTGCTTCTCTGTCATCCTCCATCCAGTCTGATTCATTCACTTACATTGTCTGCTGGACCCTTGGGGGAATTTGAGTTTCTGACTTGGACCTGATATGCATTCATTCATTAAACAAATCATTTGCTGAGCTCCAACTCTATGGGTCAAGCACTGTCCTAAATACTGGGATTATAACTGTAAATAAAATAGACAAAATTCCTAGAGCACCAACATCTAGTTGGGTTATTTACTCGGAAGTCAATTTTCAACTTATTTGGAAGTAGAAGTAGTCAGATAAACTTTTTTCAGGGCTATTTTCATTTTTATAGCAGAGGCGTTAGGTGACTCAAGACACTGTACTAGTTAGCATGGTGCTTCAGAAAATGCAGAGCTGGGTCACTATCTTTATAAACTTTACCAGGCACCTGGAAAAGCTTGGTAAATTATTTCTATTGCTTCCCTCTGCTTATGGCAAACATTTTCCTCCTCCCACATCTCTGGGGTTTAAGAGAGTTCCACAACATCGGTGAAGAACAAGAAATTCCAAGGCAGAAGAAATTGTATCTTTCGTTATACAAGGTGTGATCAAAAGACACAGTCAATGTTTAAATTAAAAAAATGTATTACAGTAAAAGACACATTGCCATCAATCCCCTTCAAAATACTTTCCCTTGCTTTGAACACACTTATCCCATCGTTCTTGCTACTTTCTGAAGCAGTTCTGGAAGTCCTCTTTCATGACTGTCTTTACTTCATCCTCCATCATGACAATGCTCCGTGTCACATATCGCTTCTGGTATATGGCAATTTCTGTCAAATAAAAATATTATGGTGTGTCCTCATCCACCTTATTCACCGGATCTGGCACCATGCGACTTCTGGCTCTTTCCCAAAGTCAAAATGACCATGAAAGGAAAACATTTTGAATCAATTCAGGACTTCATGTCAGCCACAACAGTGCAACTAAAGACACTCACGAAAGAGGATTTCCAGAACTGATTCAGAAAGTGGCAAAAATGATAGGATAAGTGTGTTTGAAGCAAGAGGGAGTATCTTGAGGGGGGGGGGTTAATGGCAATGTGTCTTTTACTGGAATAATTTTTTTCATTTAAACATTCACCATGTTTTGATCACACCTCGTATGTTCTAGCTCTGCTGTCATCTTGTCCCCATGTCTTGTCCCATTTCTTCTTTGCTCATCCATTTGTTTTCCATCTGTTTTCTTTTCAAGCCACTAATCTCTGAGTGGGAAGGTAAGGCAGAGAGCTTCAGGTATCAGTGAAAATGTCCTCCAAATGTGGCTTTTTAAGTCTATCTGCTTATCTTTGGATGTTGGGAGGAGGGTGAGAAGGGGAATATTAAATCAAAGCATTGACATGATAGTTATCATAGCAGGAAATGAAATCAGGAAAATAATAAATGGAATTCTGAAACCAACTGCCCACCAATGTGAGGGGAAAAAGAAGGCCTTCCAAACTAGTGAAACTTGTCCTCAGGTATTCCTGTCCATGATCTCATGACTACAAGAAAAACTGAAGTGCAGTAGAAAGAAAACTGGACCAACCACCTGAGTATTTCTCTAAATTTGAATATCCTGAGTCCTTGCCATGTCTTAGCTTCTGTTGCTAGAAATGAAGAAAACTGGACACTGGTTCTCAACTGCAGTTGCACATTAGAAGGACCTAAGGATATTTTATTTTTAATGCAGATGTCTGCAACCTCACCCAGGCCAATTAAATAAAAATCCTCAGAGGGAAGTCCAGACAATGGAATAACTGACTGTCTCCATAAGATTCTAATGTCCATCCAAGGCTGAGAACCATGGGCTTAGAAAAACCATCCAAACAACTTTTGTATAGCTGGCACTAATGTTGGTTAAACTGAATTGAACTCCAAATTTTCATAATTTTTATTATCCACTGTAGTAATTTTATTTTGCTATGAAACCTTTTTTAGCTAAAATATTTTTCCAATTTTTGCTGAAACTTCGAAGTTTCAATAGAACTAAAACCAAACTAAAAGAAAATGAAATGTAGATGACCCTCTAACTTCAGTACGAAAGCTATTCTAAGCAAATAAATAAATTTGAAATGCATAAGAGGAATCTAGAATAAATGTTCATAGATTTGAATATAAAAATATCTAAGGATTCTGTATATCAGAAAACATAAAATGCCAATAATAAATAGGCAAAAATATTTGTACATGCATGAGATATAAAGGATTATTATCCTTATTATATAGTGTCCTTACAAATTAATAAGTAAAATATAAATAACCTAATAGGCAAATGGGAAAAATTTGAACTATACATTGCAGAAGAAATATAAAGTTGATAAATGCTAAATAGTTTAAACTTGGTAGTAATTCCATTTTGTTAGAGAAACTTTTTTTTAAGAAATACAATTTACACTAATAATATTTTTATCTAACAAAAATGAAGGATTAATTTTTTTTATCTTTCAAGAAATGATCAAACAACACCTTAAAGTACAAGGTTCCTGTCTTTATCTTATGAACAGAACTATTTTCTTACTAAAATAGTCACTCCTCAAATTTGCGATACACAATATGTGCATGTTTCCTTCTTAAATGTCTTTAACAACCTCAAAAATTTGTTCTATGTGAAAGTTAACCACAAAACCATTTTTTCAAATGTTCAGGAAAGTAAAGAATCTAAGGTTGAAATTTTCACCCCACAGATAGAGCAAGTTGAAGAAAATGAACCCAGATCTCAGAATGATATGCCTGCTGGGTGAGGTAATATGCATGAACTTGGAAGGACGAAACAGGATAGGGGAATGGTTGGCCTGAGATATGCCTACTTGGAATATGAAAGGATAAATAACAATTACCAGAAAGCTTTTCCATTTTCACATATTTCTGGATTAGGAGTACCTCATGGTACCCAGAGGGCAAGAATCAAGAATTGCAAACAATAAAATTAGAATGGTATTGAACATGTTTATGAAGAACCAAACACAGGGGGAAATATCCTTATATTCATTGCCTGCAAAAGGAAAACATATTTGCAAACATCTCATTGAAGCTACAAAGGAAAAAAAACATCTATTGAATTATGGGTAAGTTAACATTATTAACTTTGTTTTTTTTGTTGCTGCTGTTTGTTTAACTATTGCTTTGTTTTGTTAGATATATAAGCAATTACTTAATTTCATTTTCTTTAAAACTTAATTGGGTCATCAGAAAAGTCATGATGTATTTTGTCTGTGTTTTTCTAAGGTCATTTATTTATATAAAGAACAAAGATCAATCAATGATATATTGCCCGTTTTGTTCCATAACATTTTGCCATCTCTCAGTGAGCTTCATAATTCCTTGTTCATAGAAGGACCTGTTTTTATTTGCAAAAAACTGAAAAAAGCACTGATTTACAGCCTCATCTGAATTGAACGTTATGCTACACAAGGAGATTTGAAGAGAGCAAAACAAGTGGAAGTCTGATGGCACAAGGTCAGGTGAGTATGGTGGGTGTGGCAACACATCCCATCCAAGCTCCAATAATTTTTTATGGGTGATCAAACTTGTGTGTGGTCTCACGTTGTCGCGATAGAGCACAGCTCTTTTACAATTAACAAGCTCTGGAAGTTTCTGGATGATGGATTCATTCAAACTGTCCAATTGCCAACATACACATTCGAATTGATTGTTTGGTTCCTTGGTAGGAGCTTGAAAAACACGACATCTTTAAAATCCCACCACACTGAGAGCATAACCTTCCTCTGATGAATGTCTGCTTTCCATGTCATTTGAAGCGAATCATCACGTCAGGACCAAGACCGTTTGCACACCACATTTTTGTGAACAATCCACTTCTCATTGCCAGTTATCAGTCGTTTCAAAAAAGGATCATTTTCCTGACAATTTAACGAGCAGATGTTGCACATGTTTATATGCGCCATCAAATGAACTTCTTTGAGTTCATGCAGAACCCAAATATCGAGCTTGCTTTCGTATCCCAGCTTCTTCAGGTGGTCGTGAATGCTTGAATGATGAATGGTCAATGTTTCTGCAATCTCTTATGTCATGTAACGTGGGTTTGACTTGATCAATGCCTTTATTTTGTCGTCATCAACCTCAGTAGGCCTCCCTGACCAAGGAACGTCGTTGAGATCAAAATCACCAGCACGGAATTTCATGAACCATCGTTGGCACTGATGTTCTTGTAGAGCATTGTCACCGTAAACTTTATGCAACTTTTCACAAGCTTGACACATGTTCTTCCCTTTACGGAAGTAAAACAGTAAAATATGGCAAAAATGCAGTTTGGTCTTCCATCTTCAACTTGTTGTAAAATCTCCAAAACTCAATCAAATCGCTCAATTTTTTTTGAATGAAGATAGAACAGTCAGCTATTAAATGACATAGGAATAACATAGATGCGAATGACTCCAGTACATCCAAAGATGAACTAGTGCCATCTGTTGCAAACATGTGTTGACTTTTCCAACAACCCAATAGAGTTGACTGCAATGGATTTTTCTGCTCTCCAGGCTTTCTCACACAGCCTTCAAGAAAGGCAAGTCTTCTCCTGGGAATTTACTGATTTCACACTGCTTTTGGATCTATTCCAGGTCTTTAATTCCGTTCAGGATGAGGAGAAACCCTTTATCAGTCTTCCAGAGCTATCAAGTCCTATTTACTCATACCTCTTTCTTTTCTCTTAACCACAAAATGAGGAAATTAGCCAAACTGAGGCAATATTCTACCTAAAGATAATATTGATTTAGAGGTTGGAACCTCTGCTGAATAACATTGTTAAGGATCTTCTCCAATAACCATCTCCTTATTTAACAGTTTAAAAATGTTAGGAGTTCCCAATTTAAAAATTGGTTTAAATTATAGATAGTTGATAGGTAGGTAAGTAGGTGATCAATAAATAGATGGATAGATAGAAAACAGGTAGATAGATAATTAATACAGAGAATATCAAATGCTGGCTCCCTAGTTTTCACCCATGAATCCTATTGATAAGAGAGAGCTGAATTTATTGCTTACCACAGTAAGGGAGAATACCACCTCAATACAGTTTTGGTAGTGTCTCAGGTGGAAGACAAGATCAGAATTTATTTAGAATTGGAAGTTTGCATTAAATTAGGACTTCCAGTGTGGGAACTTGATTAGGATTGGATAAAGATGATGATATAACAGCTTAGGATTGGTGTGTAGAGGAGGAAACAATTTTTTTTCCTCTGCTCTCACATTTATTGATTGGAGCCTGAGAATTAAACCGACAAAAAGATTAACAGGAGAAAAGGTTTATTTGTACATGGAAGCCACCAAAAGAAGTAGCTGGCTCACTGAATTATTAAAGGCTATGTACCTAACTTAGGGGAAAGGGAGAGGGGTGTTAAGGCTTGTTGTGGGCTTTTATATATTTTAAATAGGCTTCTTTAGGAAAAAAATATTGGTTTTAGAACAATTGAGAGATCAAGTTTGTGATAGTGTTTATGTACAGTATGTAGGGCCTTTTGTTCTTTCAGGACCATAAAATTCACCCAGAGAAGGCATTTGGGGTCGGTTTTATTCATACTGTCTCCCTGGGAGTAAATCTGCCCAAGTAAAGGAATTTATGGCAGACTTATTTTCCAAGAGTTGTTGCTTTTAGTTAGATAAGAGAAGCTCCAACATGGCTTCTGTCTGCCTCTGTTGATTCTCAATTATCTTCAGCTCAGAATAATTCTTATGCCAAGTGGCATATTTGGGGTGGCATATTGTTATCACCTGCAAGTGGAAACAGGAAAGTACAGGTCTCCGAGGCAAGGAATTCAAAGAATCTTGGATTTTGTAAACTGTTGATGCTTTCCATTGAAGAACTGAAGAGTCTTTTTGTAAAATTCCTACAAATGAATAATCAAGTTATCTGTCTGTGTAAAATTCTCCTTAGTAAATATGCTATTAAAAACAATAGAAAAGTAAAGTGTTGTTAATGTAGAGAGTAAGTTCTATGGAGTTAGTAGTTTAAGTCGTGTGTGTGTGTGTGTGTGTGTGTGTGTGTGTCTGAGATATAGAGGACACTCACCAAATGTTGTTATCTCTTCTCAAATCTGTAAAGAGTAAATGCAGAAAATGTCATAATTCCCTATTGTTATACATTGGTTTGAGTAAAAATGAAATTATTGAGCCTGCATTCAATACGTTTAACCTTGTGTATCACTACTATCTATCACACTTTTCTGCCAATCCAGTACACTCAAGTCCCTCCCACTTTCCTATTTTTCATTTTAAGTTATCTTTTCCCTATGTGTCTAACTCTGTTTGGTTGTTGTTTTTGCTAGTTGGTTGTCACTCAAAAAATAATTATCATTAAACAAGTATGGGAAAAGCTGAGAAAAATGAAGTTTAACACATTTCTTACTAAAGGACTTTTCAGAGCCTCTTGTGATTTTTTTTAAGGTAAGCATAGAGTATAATATGTTTACCAAATGTATTTGACCACAGAACACTTTTTAGAAGTCCATGTCATAGGACTAATACTCCAAGAAACATACTTGAAGAAACAATGCTCTAAATCCTACCTACTTCACAGGACACAGCTCAAATACCTCTTTGATGGACTCTTCCTCCATCTCCATATGAGATACTGAACATGAGACAGACCATTGATTCGTAGAGATTTCATTATAACAATTAACTGTAGCTTTTATTTCAAATGTAAGCATTGTGTTCAAGAATAATATTAGTAATACAAAATTAATCATTTTGCTATCTAATGAATATTATTGGTATATTCTAAATTAGAACGTGAAGAAAATAATCAGAAAGATCTGGGTGTTCATGAGCTCCTGAATAAGTGCCTGATGGCTACTATGAAAATATTTGGGGAGAATTGTGTAAATGGAGTTAAGTGACTGCTCTGTAACAATACTTAATTTGCATAACCAACAACCAGAAGAGCTATCAAATCAAAATCAATTGTCTTTAAAATGAAATCATGTTTACATACCAAGTAATCAAGTGTCAACAACAAACACCACCGTTCCTTTTCCCATTCCATTCCCTTCTTTACAAAAGTATTTCTTTCTTTCCCTTCCCTTCCCTTCCACAACAAGGTATTAGACTGGTCTGAACAAAGAGGTCAGCAAAGTAAGCAGGGCTGAGCCCAGATTGGAGCCAGCGGGGAGGATGTGGGAGGGGCAAGGCAGAAGATAGCACCAGAGAAAGGCAGATTGACAAACTAAATATCAGGATATTAAAATAACGGGAGCCAGGCCGGCCGAGTGGCGCGATGGTTAAGAACTCGCTTGGGATGCCAGAGGGCCCCGGTTCGGATCCCACATATGAGGGCCAGTGACACTGCCCTCTACAGCTAAGATGCTGAACAACGGCTCAACCTGGAGCTGGGCTGCTGTGAGTCACCGGCGACGGCGTGGGCTGCAGCCCCTGTGGCAGTGGGTTGCCATGGGCTACCATGTGTGGCCAGCAGCCAGCGTGAGCGGCCAGCAGCCGCAGTGAGCGGCCAGCAGCCGCAGTGAGCGGCCGTCCAGAAGCCGGCGACTGATCTGCCTCACCCGGGAAGAGCGCAATGATGGTGCCAACTTGGGCCAGTGAAGCAATATCCTCCACAACTAGACTGAAGAACAAAACGACAGCAACTTGTCTGTCCCCCTTCCCCCAATTCCCCAGCACTGTTCCCATCCCCCCAATTAACCAATAAAAAAAATAAAAATCTTTTAAAAATAATAAAATAAATAAATAAATAAAATAAAATAACGGGAGCCAGATTTCTCCTGTCAGAAAAAAGAGGTACAAGCAAGAAAAGCAGGAAGCTAGAATGAACCTTGAGTTGTTGGCTTGGAATTGAAGACATTAATGTAAATTAAAGGATAAAGGATATATATATATACACACACACACACATATATATATATATATATATATATATATATATATATATATATTCAGTCCAAATCTTTGCACTGAAAGGGCAAGGGAGCAGTAACATTCTAGCAGCCAAAATTTGATTTCAGTTTCCAAAGACAACCCTAAATGTGCCCGAGCTCCTTGGGAAAATGGATGACAATTGTAGCACAGACAGTTGTGGCACAAGAGGAGCCTGAAATATCATGTGTTGCCAGAAACTAAGGAAATGCTCAAAGGATAATGGGGTCATATCAAAAAGACATAGTAGCAAACTTGAAGGGGCTCTGACTGGCCAAACCTGGGGAAAATTTAGCATCAAATAATAATAGGAGTGGATTATAACCCACTGAATAATAGTGATGTCTGGGAAATAAGAATCTATGTGTCAACACTGATATAAACAAACACATAAATAAGAAAAGAAAGCTATTCCTTATTACAGAAAACCACCTAATTAAAACATGTGCTAAATATAATGGAAATAATGGCATTAGAAAACCATCTTTTGGCAACCATTATAGTAATAATTAATTTAGCATCAAAGGATGCTAAAATTAGTAAGGGAACATGAAGTGAGGAGCAGAATTTTACATGGTCTCAAAGTATCTGCCCACAAAATATTAGTCCATATTTTTTTAAAGAGTAACACGATGGATAACGTGACAGCTGCTTGATAAGAGAAAAATTCTGAAATGTTCTAAATTAAATTACAGTGAGAGAGTAAAAAAAAAGAGAGACAAGAGCAGTTAACCAGTTAATAACTGTGGGCCAACTAATGAGACTGGTCACATTCCTGAATGTATGTTGGAGCTTTGAATCAAGTTCTGTAGCAACCGCCAGACACCACCAAATCCTGCACATGCATGAACTGTCAGGACTGTTGGCTGTAACCAATCAAAAGTATAAATATTTCTTACTTACACACTGTGTGCCTATCCTAAAACTGTCCCTGCTTCATCTTTTCCCGCACCTATTGATCTGCAGCCAGTATAAATTCTTTCAAAACGTCTTACATCTTTCTTTCCCAAAAAAACAATGTCTAAAAGTGCCCATCAACTCCACCTAGCCCTGCTGCTGGTGGTTCGGACTGCGTGCCCCAAGACCTCGTTCTTTTCTGGCTGGCATTTGGTTCCAAAACACCTTTCTTTCCGAAAAGCTTCCAGCCAAGAAAGTTCTTTGTTTAACACACGACATAAATCAAATGATAAAATGTAAACACCGCCACGAGTGGGTAAAAACAGACATCATGTGCTACCCCATCAGATAAATAAAAAGAGCCCAGTATCTGTAATATTCCAACCAAAAATATATGACGAGGATCTAATTATGAGGAAATATCAGACAATCCCCAATCAAGAAGCATTCATTCTATAAAATGACTGACCTATAATCTTCAAAAATGATAGGATTGTGAAAAATCAAAGAAATACTAAACATTTGTTCCAGATCAAAGAGACTAGAGCGAGATGACAACGGGGAACAACCCCTGGTCCTGGACTGGATCTTCTGCTACGAAGGACACTGCTGGAACATTTGGGGAAATCTGAAACCCATCTCTGGGCACAGGGAATGCCGGCTTTCTGTGTACTGTTCCTGCAACTTTTCTGTAATGTTGAAACGTGTTATGTCTCCCCCTGGATCAGAATCACATTTTGTCTCCCTTTCTCGTCCATCAGCTGTTTGAATTCAGGACCCACAGCTGGGCTCAGTCAGCTATCCTTCCACAGCGGTTGGAGCTGAGGAAACCGTCACAAATGTTTGTGGAAGACAGGGGGAGGGGGGAAGAGGGAGAGAGGGAGAGAAGGAGAGAGGAAAGGAGGGAAGCTAGCCAAAGCAGACATGTTACCTCCTCTGCCAGGCAGTTCAGTTGGGCTAGGTTCCTAGTGACGCGGGGCTAGATAATGACCGCAGAAAAATTCTAGACTTGCTTTACTTAAAGTGTCTCTGGAGGAAAGAAAAATCACTGAAGTGCGTTTTTGGACCAGCTTGTCATTAAGCTGGAAAAAGCTATTTTGTTGCCTTAATTAGTTTTATTGTTTTGACATTTTAGCTTTTTAAAGGCTTTGTGCTGGAATTCAAGTACAGTATTTCATTGCCACGGAGTCTATTTTAATGAATGATTATTATACAAATGAACCTGCTAATAGGATCCTTTTTTTCACCCAGAAAACAAACAAAATCCACATAGAAATACTCAAGGGCCCGTACTTTATATTAAACCTGTGTGTTGCTGTCTTCCTTAAAAACAAAACAAGACCAAAAAGAAAAGAAAAGAAATACTTGGTTCTGCTATAAAAATCTAAATGAAAGTTATGGTAAATTGACCAATTAGTCATGCAAAGCATTATAATGATGAGATCTTCACCTTATTTTTTTTCTCAGCTTAGAAAACTAGTAGACCAAAATAAAATCAGGCTGATAAAATAATGCATTATCCTAGGATCCTCAGTTTGTTCAGCGCAATCTTTTAAGAACACTAATTCTTTACTTTCTATCTTAAAACCTAGCCTTTTTTGTGTGAGTCCTCTGTCCTCAGTGGCCAGGCCTTGAATAGGCTGCCAACCATATAAAAGACAAGATCTCAACTCCTGGAACAAATGCCCCACCCATTTGCTCATAAACAATGACAGTATTTGTCGGAGCTAAACCTCCCTGGACTTCATTGAACATGGCATTACCACTTCCTAGGGGAGGCTGTGGCAGATTACCCAGCAGGATTCCAGTTACAAGAGCATGGTAAACAATTAGACCTCATTTACATTTTACAATTAGGTTTCACTTACATTTTACTGTGATTTTTACACGCATCAAAGGCTTTATTTCACATCTTTACTAAATCCACAAACCGTGAATTTAAACATCCCATATTTTTGACATGTTATTCCACATGCTAAATGTCGGTTGTCCACATTTGGTTGAACAAAGGCTAAGAATTACACAAGAGTGTGCCCAAATTGAAATGAAATGACTCTGAAATCTAAAAGCTAAGCTAAATCATTTACAGCAGCTTTGTAAAAGCCTTAGAGATGAAATGCAAATTTCCTCTGGTGTTAAATAAAATATGTTTAACTCATGTCATGTATTCTAAAGGTCTCCCTGGATAGATTTCTGAAGGTCTGTCAGTTTATTAGGGCACAGATGATATCCATCAATTGGAAATCAATACTTACTGCTGGGTTCTAATTATAAATTATTGGGAAAATGCAGGTGGTAAATAGGCAGGGCATTTCTTGCTAACAGTTTGAAATAAAATTGGTTTGATTTTTAGTAAGTGAGTTGAGAAAGAATTTTTTTGTTCATATATGTTTACATCTAATCCTAATTTTTTTGTTCAAGGTTTGGTTGCTAAAGGAAGAGTTCACTCTATGGAGTGTTGCATTTTAAATTCTGGAAAACAGTGCTCTATAAATCAAATATGATGTTCATAGGGAAATAACAAGCAGTTACATTGTATTGGTACAAATAGGAAGGAGTTTTCCTGCCTTTTTTTTTTTTTCCTCTTCATGGTCACTTGACTCCCAAATATCCAACAGTGTGCAAGCCTTAGCCTTTTAAAACATTTTCTGTACAGAACTCTAATTGCTTTTCTCTTTCAAAGCTCCTCATCCTGCACTTATGCCTATATAACAAAGCAAGCCTCCATCTTTCCTATAAAAGTATATAAAAGAATTTTACACTCAGCAAAATAAGCTGAAACCACATAGAGAAAAGAGGTTGTTTTTTATATGGTTGTCACATTTTTCCACTAAATTCTGCCACCAATATTATTCCCAATGTATGTATTTATTCTAAAAATTGGCTTTGTTTGTCTCATCAGCAGAGGACAGAGATTCCACGTCTAGGACTAATTCTTTATACTCAGTATTTGCATTGGTTCCTGGGAGCTTTACCCAGTTACCTGCTATTGATTCATGTGTGCCTTCAGACATGTATTTTAGTTGATGGTCATGTACCATGCACCAGGCACAAACATAATAGCCTCTGCCCTTATGATACCCAGAGTCTAGTAGTAAGACATGAAAACAAAGAGTGACACTCATTGTGGCAAGGAATAGAAAAGAGGTATTTGGGGAGGACCATAGGAATGTCAGGCAGGAAGCACCATATTGGAGGGAAGTTTGCAGTCCTCCCACTATGCAAAATAAGGGAAGGTAGCGAAGTCTGGAGTGTACTATCCAATCTCCCTGCTAATCTGTGAATAAGAGGTGAAGAAGAAAAAATTAAAACTAGAGACTCAGTTCAGAGGGTTGGCAATGCACCAGCTCAGAAGAATTGAGAACATAGGGCTGTACCCTTGACCCAAGCTCAGCAGAACTGCAATGCGCAAGTGGGTGACTAGGCCAAACCTAGGATATCCTCACATGCAAGCAAGTTACCTAAGGGCCTCACTCTCATTTTTGGCAGAAACTTCGAAGAAGACCAAAAGCCTCAGGAAGTTATTAATAATTTACTTTTAGTTCCTGTGCAAATGTTAATCCTTCTCACACAGTCAAATATTATAGAGGTGTTTCATGTGCAAAAAATAAAAATATCAGGAGAACAGCTCAGGCCTTTAGTGCATAGCTTTAACCAATTGTCCAAACATTTTTATTGTACAATGTAAAATATCCACACATACACTCACACACGTGCACTATACACACATGTACATGTATGTATACATATCAGACACACACATAAGCGTTATATATGTATACACATGGAAACACATGCAGACACAATACACCTACAAAGAATATCATTTAAAAATGGCATCTTAAACTTTGGTACATTTACATAATGGAGTATTACACAGCTATAAAGAAGAAGGAAATAGTACCTTTTGCAACAATATGGATGGAACTAGAGAACATTATGTTAAGTGAAATGAGTCAGTCAGAGAAAGACAAATATCATATGATCTCACTTATACGTGGATTCTAAGGAACTGAATGGATGGGAGAAGTGGATGGAGACACAGAGACACAGAGGAGAACTGAGGGTTGTTAGTTGGGAGGGGGTGGGGATGAAGGAGAAGGGGAAGGGATGAGACAATACAATATGGTAATTACAATATGGCCTCAGGAATAGGAAAAGACAGTCTAAGGAATATAATCAGTAATGTTGTAAATATTTCTTAAGGGGCCAGATGGACTCATGTCCTGTTGGGGAGACCACTTCATAGTCGGAGTAGAGGCCTGACCACCGCACTGTATTTCTGAAACTGATGTTGAATAAGATTGTATGTCAACTATAATTATATATACATTTAGTCTCGGGACATGGAATAGAGAGGGGGAATGGAATCAATGGAATTGTAATAGATAAGCATGATATCGGGGGTGGGAGGGCAATACATGGGGGGAGGGGGGTTGTTACTCTGTGAGGGTGAAAAGGATAACTATTGCATTGTTCTGTACACCTGAAATGAACAATAAAAAAGAAAAAATCAAAGATAATGTTGAAAAAATAAAATAAAAATAAATTAAAATGGCATCTTAGTCATAACATAACAAAAATCATTTACTCTAATTTCAGTATATTTTTACATACATCATTCCATTAATCTTTACCAGCTTTTCCTCTTGGTTGATGTACCCCAAATTACTAAAAATCCAAACAAACATAGTGCCTACCTACATCCCCAAAGTCCATATTGCTTCCCTGCTCCGACATCTGCTCTGATATTGGGTGACACTTTCACTTACACTGACCTTACCTGAAAAGCACACTGAGTAGGAAATAAAGATTAAAGGTATAGGGAAAGGAAAGCTAGATAGAACAGGAAATACTACAATGCCCAAAGAACCCAAACAACATAGTTCCTCTTGGAACCATTTTAGAAATATTTATTCTCCTGATGACTAACTACTGAAAGGCTCATTTAACCATCTGTGACTGACAAGACTGTTTCTGCCACCCACCTCCTTAAGCTTTAGGCAGGCGAAGCTCCACCCTGAAGGCCCTTGTATAAGAGTTCCAAATAGAGTTCCTTGATGCTAGATAGAGTTAGGATTTTGTCTTGTGTAGAAAAATGGTCGAAACACATGAAATGAGAAAACTTTGGTATCAAACCCAGACCCATCCCTTACTGGCTGTGTAATACCGTATATGAATCTTATCTGAGTATCAGTTTCCTCATATACAGAGGGTGCCAAAAAGATGTAGGCACATTTTAAGAAAGGAAAAAAACTATTAAAATTGCAATAATATATACCGACAACAAAAGATAAAGTCATATGTATACTTTTGGCACCCCAGTGTAAATATCATGTTTCTCCACTTTTGAGTTTTATAATGTGTGTCAGTATGTGTACATCAAAATAGTATCTTTTTTTTTTTTTTTTTTTTTTTTTTAGGGAGGGCGCAGCTCACAGTGCCCCATGCAGGGATCAAACCAGCAACCTTGGTGTTATCAGCACCATACTCGAACCAGCTGAGCTAACCAGTCGCCCCCGTGTACATCAAAATAAAATAATGGACATGAGCACTTTGCAAAGGAGGAAAAAAAATATTTTTCCTCTACCCATCTTAGATTCTCTGGCTGGGGCCCAAATTAACAAAAGGAAACCAAGCAGAAGTTTATTAACATGTGCATTGCACAGACTACATGGGCGTATCCCCAGTGATGAGTAACTCAGAGTGGTGGCTAACACTTGAGCTTATACAGCATCTTAACAAAAGAACTATAGGTTTTTAGACAAGTGACAGGACAAAGGAAAAGGACTTTCAGCTTCTAGGAGTAGTAAATTGTGAGAAGGCAAATATGTAGGGAAACTAATGGTAGATTAGAGCTAATTTTAGCAAAGTTTGATATACAGGTTCTTCTAGTGCTATTGCTGGGCTGGTAAGTGTATAGAGTGGTCTCCAGTGACTAACTTCTGTCCTTCCTGGTAGAAGGAAGTGGGAACACCATTAAAAAATTATATTTAGGCAAATAGAAGAAGGGCAGAAAGCTTTTCTTGTATCTGCTTCTTCTCAATTGCCTTTAGCTCAAAATAATCCTTATGTCAAAGTGACATATTTTGGGGTGGCATATTCTGCTACTATTCAACTTCACTGGCTATAAAAATTCAAAACGTTGCTATTGTTACCTTAATCATATTATCGTCACAGTAAAAAGAGTGCCTAAATACAGGTAACTCTATGCCAGATCTAAATGGATAGAAATGAGCACAGTCTTACTCTGTGCAGATTTACATTCTAAAATATTTACACTCTCATCAGGTTAATTCCCTCATCTATAGTACATTTTGCCTTCTCCTGACCCACTATTTAAACACATCCTTGAAAAGCTCATTTATCAAAGAGTTTTAGGGCTACAGCAATTTTGCAAAGTTAAGAAGAAATACTTTCTAAAGCACACCCTGATTTGTTAATATATAGCTTTCCTATGTTTACAGGAGTAAGCATTAATTTTGTCTAGCAATACGCAGATTGTGTTGTCAGCCTACATATCCTTTTTTTCCCTTTCTCCATAAATTCATCATTTGTGGATTATCACATGATTCTTTCCATTCTTGGTCACAAAAATCGTGATTTTGTTTTTCCCCTCTGATCAGAGATACTCAAGCTTACAAATTGGATATGGTAGCAGTTTTTCTCCATCTGGCAAGTAAGCAAGAGACTTGGCAAATGTGGTTTTTTTTATTATTCAGTGGAGAGATTGACAGTCTTGTGGAGTCTGAAATGGATACAGTAGATTCAGCTGCCATGTCAAATCAGGTGGAAAGTCTATCATGGTTTGTGATCTGATGAGGACAGAGGAGTCAGCATTGTGGTATTACATTCTCTACTTGAAAATCAAGCAATAGAAATTTATAACTTTCCCGAGGTATCATTTATCTAGCTGTGGTAGTGTCTATGGAAAGAGTTACTCAGCCTTACAGTGTTGCATTTCTACAATGCCCAAAGCAATGACTCCAATCACAGTAACCACAGCTTCACAAGGCCTCACACGGACCATCAGACTTGCTCAGCACTTCATATGAGTAGTGGATGAAGTTTGAGCAAGAATGAATTTTGCGAATTACATAATATGTATTTGATACATTCACTGGTGAGTCATATGGTTAAACTGAGAAATAAGGTCAAGAATTTTGCTACAGAGGGTTACACCTTTGGAACATGTTACACATACTCGTTTGATGATCCTATTTCCCCCAAAATAGGAGCATAAGTTTAAAAAATTCCTTAGGATCAATCATTAAAAAAAATAGTAAAAAATGTAAAAATGATCCTAGCTCAAAGATCTCCAACACAGATTAATAATTACAACAAAAAGGAAATGTCCAACAGCATGGGAATTGATGAATGTATGGTAGTCTATGAGTATGATGAAATATAATGGTGCCATTATAAAAACATATGATTAATTTTAACAAAAATACATAACATTAAGTTAAATAAGTCAGTATGTATGTATGTTAAAACTGTATGTATGTTACAGCTTGAAGAAATCTGTATGTATAAAAAACACTGGAAAGAAAATATACTTAAATATGATTAATAGTCATTCATTCTTGATCACAGAAATATCAGTCATTGTTTGGTTTCCTCCATATATTTTTTTTCTATATTCTCCAACTTTTTTCTACAATGAACATCTGTTACTTTTATATTCAGGGAAGCAATGAAGAAACCTAAAATAAAGTCCTTTAAAATGACCTATGATCGTGATTGGCTGGTGGGACTTTTTGCATGTAGACTTGCATATTGTTATTTATCCTTTTTTTTTTTAAATACCCTTTCATCAATTTTAAAAAGGTAACATACACTTTGAGGTATTTCTTGAGGTAAAAAAAAAATAGGACATGAACAAAAGATGCATACATTTCTACACTTTCCAATTTTAGGGGTGAAAAAGAACCATTTCCTTTGCAATGACCCATATTTCCCTGCTTTGGCAGGCATCTCTGGATGGTGGCTTCTGGCCTGGCCCCCAGGCAGCACACAAGCCAGCTATGCATTGATTGGCCCTACTACTCCGTGACCTGAGGCAGCCTGGGAATTTCTGACCTGTTCTATTTATTTTATTAATCATCAAAACTTTGGCTATGAGACATGTTGCTATTGAAATCATTTCACCTATGAGGTTCATTTTGCTTTAATCATTAACTTCAGCCTTCAATCTCTTCCCCTTTATTCCCATCAGAAAACTTCTCAAGCCTCCCGTCTGGCATGGAGATTAGCGTCGAGGCCTGTGGGTTCAGCCTCTGTGCTTCATTACGATCCATGACATAATGACATGATGTGATTTGCCCCAGTGCACTCTAAAGTAACTTGCTGTTGTGGTTCAGCAAGGCAGTTAGAATTTTCGAAAAGCCGCATTCTTGTTGATATCATACTTTTTAAAACGTCAAATTTCTCACTGATTTTGCAGAAAATTCAGTTTCCATATGACTAGCTCCACCGTTAGACAAACATACGAGCGTGTGCACATATAGAGCCACACGGCCTTAAATTGAAATTTTTAATTATTTTGTTTGGTGGAAATTGCTTAATAAATTTTAGGTTATATTTTTGACTCCATAAAGAGGTGTGTGTTTAGGTGTTCAAAGATGAAGGGCAGATGGAAAAATCATTTTTAAAAATATTGCTGAAATATATGCTGAACTGCATTTGCTGCTTTGTATTTATCATTACACACATGTGGCTACCCAACACTGTGAATTCCTTTGCAGGAATTAGAGGTACACGTTCAACATTTAAGATAAACCGTGGAATTTGACCCTCAAGTTTTTGTTTCTTTTGGTCAGCTACAAGCAATGAAAGCAGAATATGCTTTCAGCCCACTCACCTTGACTTCTCATTGATCCAGTCATGACACCCAGACAGGTCATGGGAGGGTGCAAGCTCATTTGGCCTCCAAGGATATGCCACCATTTTTATGACTTTCCATTGGATCTAATGGCATTGAGTCCTATTCACATTCAGTTTCAGACAGAATGGGGAAAAAAAAATGTAGGGTGGTAGTTTTGCAAGACACCAGATCCCTATTCTTTAATAAATTGCCTTGTTATCCTATGCCAAGCAGTTTTTACTCAGGTTTTTTTTGTCTCAATTATTTTTAATCAGGAGTCACTAGTCAAATGTATCCCTAAGATCATACAGATTTATTATGCTTCTTTATGTAGTTACTTGTTCTTTATTTCTCATTTTAATCTTATAACTTGAAGCTGAGTCCTCTTTGAACCTTAATCATTGTACAATAAAAATTTCATGCCTAAGTTCTTTATGCATTGGTAACATGCTATTTATAGCTCTAGAAAATGCATCACTGTTTTGGTCAGTAAAATGTTTTGGTAGATACACCAAGTACCATAACTTCATTGAGATTCAGTATCCTGCTAGTTTAGAACTTGTTTCTGGCCATGGGTGGGCTTCTTGTGTCCTGGCCCATCTCTTGTAGTCACCAAGGAAATAGGTGCACTTTTATTTATTACTGGACTTAATGGTGAAAGTGAAAAATGGATAAAATGTGAGGACCAGCCCATCATTTTCTGTCCAGCAAGAGAGCCAACTTATAGATCAAAGAAAGTAATTTAAATTAGGTGGAGCTGGGTTGTGACTCTATTGCTAAAACTTCAACCAAATGCTGAGAACTGAGAAACATGCCCAAATAAAGTTCATTATCTAAACTTTTCTGAAAGATGTACTACTTAATGCTAAATCAATTCAACTGGAAAGTTTCATGGAGCTAGACGTAATGCATTTGAAATCAGCGCTAAGGGAAATGTGCCTTCAAAAAATAACTAGGCTTGGAAAAGGCAAAAATCTAATGCAATACCTAAGAATCAACCCATAACTTTGGAGAACAGTCACACAGTTCAGTGTTTATGGCAGAGCTTAACACAGTGGCCTGGAGCCAACCTACAGAGGTTCAAATCGTCTCTGTCACCTACTCCAAAAGCTTGGATAACTGATTTCACCCCTCTTAGCCTCAGGTCAGCATTGGTAGAATGGGGCTAATAATCTCTCCTACTTCCTAGGGCTGCACAGATTAAATTAACACAGGTAAGGGACCTAGACAAATACCTAATGCATGGTAAGTGCCTAATAAATACCACTGACTATTCCACATTGGATAAAATTCCATGACTAAAACAGACCATTGTCTTTAATATTAGTGAAAAAATCAATATATGATTATTTTCATTTATAGCAAGTGGTGTTCTCTGCTTGACAAGGTGAGGGAACCAGTTGATTTTTATTAGATTTGTCTTCTGTTGTAAGAGGCACAGTCATTTTGACCCCTGTAGTTGAAACTTTTCCAAAGCAGGTGAGTTATAAGACACTGCTATGAAACACCAAATGTACAGATATTACTAAGCCTATAACTTAAAATATGTATGCAGGTGAAATCAATGCACCATGGAGGAAGGGAATTTTGCAAACTCTCATTAGTGTACAAACACCTCTCTCTGATTGGCAGACAATAGAAAGATGCTTTTATTTTTGGTTACCAGAACTAATAAGCTGATAGACTAAGCTTTGTGCGTCTCAAAAGGAAAGTTTCAGGGGGCAGCAGAGTGAGGGTATGACCAAGGAACTTAGAAAGGAAAATTGGGTGACTGGAGTAGTTCAGTCCCGAAGCAAAGAAACATAATGATTGTGAATTAATTCATGAAATAATAAAAGGACTTTTTTTCACCAGAGAAAGTACTAAGGAGAAAGTTGAGGAGAAACTGCTGAGAATGTAATTTGCCTCTAACAAAAATTCAAGGTAAATTTTATAGCACCCACATCAAAGGTACTCTTTAACTTGTGCAAGGGAATTGTTCATGTAAAATGGTGTAACCAAAAATATGTAATTTAAAAACAAATTACTCATGAGAAATAAAGGAGCAGTGCTACTGGGGGATTTAAACCAACCCATAGACATGACAAGTGAAGATAGCCTATATTAATGAAATGTTGTGCACATTTGGATTGTGGGAAAGCCAAGTGCTCAGAGGCAACAGAACAGCAGGGTTACAAGATGATCGTGGAGGGACGGAAGATTCACCCCCCTCTGTAGACTGATGGTTCTCTAACCTTCCTTGCTTGGTAGAGGAATGGCAGTTGACTGCTTTAGATGGATTGTCTTTGACTAGTAAATCTCACCTAGGATCAGGCTGGTGATATAACAAAAGTAAAATGTGCAATTCAAGAACACAAACCAGGCATAAATGAGATGCTCAAGAAAAATGAAGTTGCTGAAGAGCATTCAGTTTGTTATTAATGCAGCAGGAACAAATTTCGTCACCATAATCTTTGGTGGGCAAAAGGGTATACTTGACTGATTGTCTACAACTCAACTTCTCTTTGCTCTTTATCTTCCACTCTGTGAAATGGCAGAAGATATATTGTTGCCAATTCAAGATACTCTTAGTCACTTCCAAGTTTTTTTTTTTCTTTTTGGTGTAAATAGGCACATTCAAGAATTTTTCCATTAGTTCTTCTTTCTTTCCTTTTCCTCTCCTCTCCTCTCCAAGAGGAGCTTACAGGAGGAACTTCAAGGGCAGCTCACCAGGAAAGAAGCATCCCTTCCATGGTCATTGGCCGCTGTCCACACTGGCTTTAACCGAGATGTACAATCTCCAGTGACGTTCTGTGGTTGTCATCTGTTCTCACTGAGATACGTTGAGATGGACCCAAGGCCAAAGTTGTTAAGTACATACACACTGATACTTCTACGTTCCAAATCTGAAACCACCTGGGTCCATCTGCCTCCTCATAGGCACATTCATACCCTCCCAAAGAAATACGGATTGTAGGCTCCTCTTCCTGTAGCATTCCTTGGTGGTAATCCATTTTATCACACTCCCTGTCAGGACTATAATATTGGTATAACAAAGTACATGTCTCCTCTTTTAGACCTTAATATATTGAACAGTTACATCACCATACATTAATTTTTAAAATAGCTTGAAAGGGTGTACTACTCCAAGCACATATTTGACCAACTGCATAAACCAGGAATTTCCTGTTATACATATGCATACATATGTATACCTTTACTCATCAGTGCATGACATCTATATATCACTACTCACTAATACAATAACATATATGTAGATATCTGTAAATTGCCATTTAGTTTATTGTCACCCTCTTTAAATTGTTATTTAACTTAAATTTAAATATTAAATATTTTTATCTTATGGTTTAATACCACAACCACATTTGTGTATAAAGTTGATATTTAGAAATCATTGTAAGTGGCGGTATAGTGTGGTAGTTTAAAGACATGCCATAGAGCGAGATTCCTGGATTTGAAACCCGGCTCTACCACCTACCAACAGTATAACTCAGAGCATACTAATTTCTCTGTGCTTCCGTTTCCTAAACTAGAAAATAAGAATAATAATTGTACCCATTTTACAAGATCGTTGTGGAGATTAAAAGGGATAACACACTTAAAGTGCTTGGAGCAATGTCTGATACAAAGTAACTGTGCAATAAAAGTTTACTGTTAGTGTTATTCTGGACACACAAAAGATGCCGTTCTCACTCAGGGAACACGTACATTCCTGAGGGCAAAATTCAGTCTTGTCCGGGTAACATCACCTGAGGCCTAAATTCAGGGGATGTCTTAAAGATAAACCAATCATTTTTCTCTGATAGGTTCAGAAGTGAGGATTTTGTGTCACGGGGTAAAAGCAAGAATGAGGTCTTCTTCTTGGCCCTCACAGTCTTCTATGTCTTTTCCAGCATTTATCTATGCAAAACATTGAAAAGCTTTGGAAAGGATTGGAACTTTCCAGTGACGTATCTCATGCTCAATGGCAAAGTTATAAAAAGACGATAATAATTTATATTTATACACATCTTTAAATTTTATGAAGCAAGAACTTTAGTTTCCTAGGGCTGCTGTAACCAAGTACCACAAACTGGGCAGCTGAAAACAACAGAAATTTTTTTCTCTCTCGGTTCTGGAGTCTAGAAGTCTGAGAGTAAGATGTTGGTAGGGTGGGTTCCTTCTGAGAGCTCCAAGGAGAATCTGTTGCATGCCTCTCCCCTATCTTCTGGTGATGACCGACAATACTTGACATTCCTCAGCTTCTAGATTCATCACTCCAGTCACCATGCTCACATGCATTCTCCCTGTATTTCTGTGTATTCAGATGGCCATCTCTTTATAAGAACGCCAGTCATACCAGATTAGGGGCTCACTCTACTCCAGTATGACCTCATCTTAACTACTGAAATCAGCAAAACCCTATTTCCAAATAGTCATATTCTGAGGTACTGGAAATTAAGACTTCAATATATCTTTTTGGGGTGCACACAGTTCAACCCCTCGCAGCAGCTTAACAAGCAACTCATAATAAGAATTGCTTTATATAAGGAACCGGGGGCTTCTTTAATAAATGTCTCATCCCATGTGGCACAGCTATTCCTTGGGTTAAACTCAGATCTTATGTTCCCAAATTTAGTGCCTTTTTGCAATTGTATCCCCATAACAACAAGAGCTTCCACTGATGGTTTGCCTCCTATTTATCATGAAATGTATATATTGGTTGATAGCTTTTGGTTTGCAAGTAACAACAGAAACAAACAAAAAAGCTTGTACTGCTTATACCATGAAGATCAATTGTCTACTGTAATTAAAAAATCAAGAGGTACAGTAAGCTTCAAAGTCAGCACTTGACAATTCTTCCTCTTCCTCTTCATCCTTTCTCTCCTGTCCCTTCCTTTTGTTTCCCTTCCTTTTTGCTCCTAAACAATTCAGTCCAAAGCAAGTAAGTGGGGCCTGAGCCAAGTAGCCATTTGTGTAGGGAGGATGAGACGGAAGCTGTGGCAGCCCCAAGCAGCCTGTTGAAGCCTGAGCAGCATGACGAAGGTTTTCATAGGAAGTAATGGAAAGATCTGACGTGGGATGTGGAACGTGATCGAGGTGAGGAGGGCATCTGTGCAGGCACCGTGCACCACTCGTGGCGTGCGATGATAAGAACACAGCCTCACTTCTGTGACATTCTGTCCAAAGATGCGTAGCCTAAATCTAATCATGAGCAAACATCAGACAAACTCAAACTGAGGGATAGTCTACAAAATAACTGGCATGTAATCTTCTAAAGTGTCAAGAGCACGAAAGTTAAGAACTGAGGGACTAATCTAGATTGAAAGAGGCAGAGAGACAACTAAATGCAATGAAAAATTCTGCCCTGGATTACTTTGCTATAGAAGTCATGATGGGACAACTGACAAAACTTGAATGTGATTTGAGGGTAAGATGAAAGTAATGAACGAGTGTTAATATCTTAATTTTGGTAGTTCCATTTTGCTTATTCAGGAGAGTGTCCTCATTTGTAGAAAGTACATTCTAAAGTATTAAGTTGCCCTCATGTTGGCAACTTACAAATGGTTGACGAATAAAAAGTTTTGTGTACTGTATTTGCCGAAAACCAAAGTTAGGGTTTTCGGTTTGATGTCTCAGTGACAGCATTAAAGATTCAGTTCCTGACTTGTCTAATCTGACTTCCACTGTGTCACCTTCATTCTAAGCCAGATTCCCTCTCATGGTCACAAAATGGCCACCAACACAGAGAGCAGGCAGAGAGAAGCGTGTGGTAGGGCCAATTGTTTCCAGAAGCTCTCTAGGAAGAATTAGAAAGTTAGGAAGCCTCTTTCCTAGAAACCCTGAAAATATCTCCAATATCATTGGCCTAAATTGAGTCATGTGCTTACTCCTAAACTGTTCATTATGTACAGAAAATGGGATTATGCTCATTATCTTAGGCTTGACCCACTTGCTGCTTTTCCCAAAGCATATAAACTTCACATGAGGGAGATTTAAATAACTCAATAAAAATTTGAGCAGTTATCAAAAGATAGGGGGACGGGATGTTAGGCAGGCAATTACAATATCCACATTGAGTATCAGTATACCACTGTCATTAAAAGGTTGGGTTCTGGGGCCAGACTATCTAGAAAAAACTCGATCCTCTTCATTTCCAGCTTTGTAATTTTGCACAACATGTTTAATCTCTCTCTTTTCGCAACTATGCCCATCCATGAAATGAAGATGATAATCCTACTTACCTCACAAGATGATTGTGAGAATTTAGTAAATTGGCAGATGTGAAGCACTTATAGTGAGCATTCAAAAAACAGTTAACTATTATTCTCTCATTGAATTGCTACCAGATCTCATTTTATATTGATTCAACAGGTAATTCCTGCATGCTAGCTATATACCAAGTTCTGTTCTAGATTTTGAAAATAGAATAATGATCCAAACAGACTGGATACTTCTAAGATGCAGTTAAGTAAGCAGCTTGTTTAGCATCAAACAACTCATTAATGTCAGGGCCTGGCTTCCAGGTCAGGTTTCTCACTTTCTCACCTTCTCACTTTCCCTTCAAGGACCAACTATTGTTGGTGGAAGAAGTCCAATTGCATACTGACAAAAAACGAGACAACAAAGTTACAGAAGTAGTAATGCTTGAAGTGGCATTTTCCTCCACATTTCATGTGTCACAGTGTACATTTGTAAACTCTGAATTTTTTGAATCATGATTGACAGCAGTTTGAGATTATACTGGAAAAGGAGAGTTTTGTTTTGTTTTTAGCCAACACTTATTGAGCACTTACTTTATACCACCTACTATCCATCTACTCATTTAATCTTCAGTGCAACCCTGTAGAGTCCAGTGTTATGTCCATGATACAGATAAAGAAATGAAGGCTCACAGAAATAAAGTAACTTGCTCAAAGTCACGAGTAGTAACTGATGGAGCTACAATTCAAACTCAAGTCAGTCCAGCTATTTTATTTCCTCCTCCAGCTACTATGGTGTTTTAAGCAGCAGCAAATAGGTAATGCCTAATTCACTAGTATTTGTTGAGCAGCTATATTTGCCAGACACTGTCTTCAATACTGTGGGTGATAGACCATCAAAGCTGCCTCCTGCTGGTCTAGTGTGTGCAATACACATATGAAGTCACACTCAAAACTACTCAGGAATGAAGACTGCAGCCATTCTGGAGTTATCAATGGTACAAAAGTCCCCCATAGCTGCTATTGCTTCACTGCAGCATCAGAGGGTAGGCTCAGCCTGTGTGCCAAGTTTAAGTGAATTTTGATTTTTTAATATATAGCAAAATTCTGTATGTATAGTCCAAGTATGATGGCAAGAGAGGCGATGTATTTAAATGAGGGCAGCAGAGAAGATGAAAGAGACTTAATGATGGAATTCTCTGGTTTTTATCACCCCTTCCCAGAACGTTCTCCGGTAGTGCAGGAAATCGGTCTTTAGAGAATATACTGAATGTTTTAGTTATTTATTCACTCCCACTTTATACACCTCCATTCTCTTCTTTAGCTCTTGCTTTCTCCTTTTCCATGCTTTTACACAACCCTGGCCTTCTTGGGTTTGCTCCTTATCTTCCTGTACCTTTAAATTTTCTCTGCCTTTGCCTTAAGCCTGGTAGTGGCCCTGGGGCTGGCTGCGCCTACCCTGCTGCTGCTATCTGGCTAAAGTGTTTGCTACACTGTGTTCTGGATGATAGGGCAACAGATGGAATCCCTGAGTAGTTGGATTGTTAAGGATCCTGTGGAACTTCTCACTATGGTGTCAACTGAATGACCTGCCCTTTGCCCTCCGAGTTACTGCGTTAGCCTCCTGCAGGCCCTTGTCTGCGCTTCCATTGACAAGTTATCCCTCACATCTTCAAAGACTCTTCCACTGATTTGTCATAGTCAAGGCCATCTCTAGGCAAGACTGTTCTCATTGGCAACTGGACTTGGAAATGTCTCGCCCTAACCACAGCCATTTCCCTCAACTCTCTTGTGATTGTGGGCCATTCCCTGGCCGCCCAAGCCCTCCTCCCTGCCACTTGAGAAGTGTCCCCAAGTCTGTTTTCTGGATGGCATCACACGTCTGAACCCGTCCTTTTCTTCTGTTCCCATTGTACCCAAACATGCATCTTAGTCCTACATCTTATTTTCCTGGGACCTCACTGTCTGTTAGGGGACAGCTATCTAAGCTGAGAAACTAATCCATGTGAAAGGGATAGTACTTGCAAATGAGCAATAGTTTTCTTTCCAGCCATCCCTCAAATTCTCTCCCCAGAATCTTATTTCTCAATCACAGATAGTAATACCTCTATTGAGCAATTGGCAGGTGTTTTGCATTGACTTAATCTTTATAACAAACCGTATAGGTGCTATTAATGTCAGCCCTATTTTACAGATGAAGGAAATGAGACACAAAGAGGTTAAATAATTCACCCAAAGTTACACAAGGAATAAGTTACAGAGCCAGGCTTTGCTTCCAGGCATTTTAGCCTCGGAGTCTCCTCTTCCCATCACTCATGCTCCCTAACAAGCCTGCCTCCCCTGTCCAGCAGGGTCATGAGGCTCTGCCACTTCAACATCCTCAAAGGCTATATGATAAAGCTGGAGCCACCCAGGTAGCAAACAGACCCTTCACAGCAGACGCCACACTGCATTTCAAGAATGATCCTCCACCTCGCCACCCAATATGCTAATGTTTGCAATGTCCATTCCCAGGTATAGTGAGTGCATAAGCTGGTAAGTCTACCCTCAGCCATGCTGTTACCTCTGCATGAATGCCTTTTCCGATACATGCTGACTGCAAAACCGTTGCTCATCCTTCAAAATCCATTTCAAAAGTCTTGTCCTCTTTGAAGCTGTCCTCTAGGCAGATAATTAAGCATTTATACTTTTTTCGCTCCCTACTATTTTGTAATGTAGTGACAGCTTTCAAGCTAGCTTAGGGGAGAACAAAGATGATTTTATATATCTTAGGGCTCAAAACATGTAATCAGAGTTTCACCACACTCACTCACTCTCTTTCTCTCCATTTCCCAAAAAGACTCTCTCCATATGGCAGGCCTATGGCTGTAGGCAGCTCAGGACTCACATCCTATTGGTTTAGTAATTCCAGTACAAAGAAAGCATTTTCTCCAATAGCGCTAACAGAAATATGACAGAGAGAGCACTAATTAGCCTGGCTTAGATCACATGTCCACCCCTAAACCAGTCACGGTGACTAGGGGAAAGGAGAAATGCAGTATCTTACAGCCTATATTACATGCCCACCCCGTTTGTGGAGAAGGTGCTGGGAGGGGGGTGCAATGGTCATCCTACACCAAACAAACAAAATGGTTACTGCACAGAAAACTGGGTTCTTTCTTTAAAAGAGGAAGTAAGGAATGCTGGGAAGATCACAGATTTCTATGACATTCCACCCCTAGCCTGGCTAACATTCATATCACTCTTTCTCTCGTACATACTATTTCCAAAACATTCCCACTATGAACTCTTCTACTAACAACCAAAAGCACACTATTCAAAAGAGACAATCAAACGTTTGATTTATTGTGTCTGCAACCACACGTGGCACCTCTGGTCTCAGTCAATGGAAGTGAGGCTCTTAATGCTATAGCAAGCTGTGAAAGTAACCACCCAACATACTCCATATGTAGTGGTGAAGGCAAAACAAGAAAAATGAACCAAGAACAACGATTTAGAAGCCACCTACAATAATGTTCCCAAATACATATCCTATCCTGCCAGACAAGCTGCAGATTCCCTATCCAGGCAGGAAAGTGACTTCCTGGGTCAGTTACTATAACTGCCACAATTCTGTCCTCTGGTAGGATCATGCATATCCACTGCTCCGCATGATCATAGATGAGACAAGTAGCCAACAAAATTTATTTTATACGGGCTTCATTGCCACAGCAACCTAATTCTCGTTTATTAGATTTGGGGGGATAGGAAATTGCAAGGTCTAGACCTTGCAAAATAAGTGCCTGAAAACTTCACTTGGTCACTGCACGATTTACTTTCTAGAAAACCCACAGAGTAGTCATTGAAGTCAGAGAGCATGTCGAGGCACGGTCTGTGAACCTGGGTTTGGGTTAGGGCTATTCTTTCCACTTCTATGTCTTAATGCAAGGCCTCCACGACAGTGCTTCCTCATAAGCCCTCAGTTTAAATGTTCTCACAGCAGAGTTCTCTCCTCTTTTCTCTGTTTTGAGATGGTCCAGCTTAGACCCTAGCTGGTAGCTGTCTTATAATGCCTTACTGAAAGTTTTAAAAAGGAATCAGCAGAGGGAGGATATACATGTGTGGGGATGGGGAACGCTGCACTTCCCATTCAATTGTGCTGTGGACCTAAAGCTGCTTTCAAAATTAAATTAAGTTTATCCATTTTTTAAAAAAGTAATCAACAAATTCCAAGTTCCTCACATTTTTCCACAAAACCTTCCAAAATCATAGTTTTAGTAGGCCTATTTCTGTATCAAGAAACAACAAGCATTGACATCATAAAAAGCTGCTTTGCTGCCACTTAACAAGTATTGTCAACTTCTCAGTCTGCGATGAAAGAATCCTCACTGCCCCCACCCTGCCACGACCCAGTGGACTCCATCTTTTAGCTTGGGCCATCTGCTGCACCCCATTCCTGATCATTCAGGAATTTCTGTATCATTCAGGGTATTTTGGTTACAAGCAACAAAAGGAGACTCTAGCTAACAAAACGCAATCCAAAATAATAACAAAAAGGAAGGTAAGAAGGAAGGAAAGAAGAAAGGAAGGAAGGAAGGAAGGAAGGGAGGGAGGGAGGAAAGAAGACAAAATTACACAAGAGAAAATTCACCGGTGAGCTCAAAATCTCTCACAGACTTGCTGGAGGAATTAGGCCATCAGGACTCCTTCTGCCATCAGGACAGAAACACTACAGTTCTAGGAATGTAGGTGTGGAGAGTAAGGAGCCAGCTCTCCAGAGTGTTGCCATCAGAAAGAAATAACTCCTCCTGTTTTCTGCCCTGTGCCATTTAGCTCAAGGCTCAAACTCCTGAGAAAGAGGATGCAACTGGTTTGGCTTGAGCCACGTGTCCATTCCTGAATGAATCCAGGATGAGGTGAGAAGTATGGGAAAGTATCCACACCTAAGGTTGATAAACTCAGGGTCCTGGACATAATGGATTCCCCACAAGATGGAGAATTTGTGTCACCAGAGAGAGGGGAAGGGATGATGGGAGAACCAGATTAATAAACCCCTAAAACAATATCAAGCATGGTACTTATCTCTTTGCATTTTATTCTGTTGTTTATATGTGTAGCACTCTTGCTGGACTTGATATTGCTTTAAAAAATATCCCAATGTCAATTTGAAAATTAGACACATAGAACTCTTTCAATAAGTGATTTTTAATTGCTAGCTAAGTACTATTCATTCAAGATATACTAACAGGGATCTTCTAGTAATATTGCCCAGTTTTTTAAAAAGGGATGATATAAACTGCAGAGAACATATTAGGCTAAGGTTCATCTACACACATCAAATCACTCCAATAGGAGAATTGTGGTTCACTTTCTAGTCTCTTTCTTCACCCTCACATCCATTTCATCACGCCCATCCTACGTGGGAATAATATCTACTTCATGGTTGATGTGAAGACTAAATTCACTAACATTTACAAGGTATTAGCACAGTTCACGGCATTTGCTAGAACTCAATAAACAGTATAGCTTTTATTAAATCTGATCTGCCATTAGATTTGATATGTGAATATTTCCAGGGGACTTTTTACAATTGCCACAGATTACAAATAACCTAATAGAATCATCATGTTGGAATCTTTGCTACTTTGCTAGCTGTGATCCCATTAACGATGTGTTATCGGTCTTATTAATGATCACCATTCTATCCCTTACACAAATATTAGGTTTTGCCTTTTAGCCCTAGGCCCTTTATTCCTGTACTCATTAACTTTGTACTGTTATAAAGTCATTCTCTGTCACTTTTTATTCTTGTTCCTCTGGGTGATTTTATACTAATAAGAAGTTCTTGCATTTAGCAACATTGCCATGAATGTTGCTTTATCTTTTATCACAGGTTGGACATGCTACTGCCTATTAGGCTTTGAAATTAAGCTATAAAGATTAAAAACACAGTTTGCAGAACTTCTGTAATCACTACATATCTCTGTGCTCCCTACATATTTCTGTGCTCCATTTCTACTTTTCTCTTTTCCTCTCCTGTTCTCTGTACCCCACATACCTGGAGGGAGAGGCTGATCATTGCGCCCACATAACTATCCCCCTGCTCTCTAGCTCCTCGTGCTAGAGAATGAGAAGGACAGCACCTGCTGTGGCCCTCCCCAGGCTATGTCAATGTGGGACTAATTGGGGGCCCTCTGCAGACAGGAAGGAAGGAAGTGTGTGCCATGCCAATAAATGATCTAACCCCCGCCTTTTCTTCATGGTAGGTTTTTCTGGTCATGTCTAAAAAATTGCCAGAATGAAAGAATGACATTTTAACATAGTGTTTCTTAACTCCTTGAATGAAAGGCATGTTATATTAGTAGTAGTAGTTGAATGGTGATACTGTTAATAAGATAATGCACATTCTGTATCCAAATTTTTAAAATGTTCACTTGCCTATTCACTCAGCAAATATTTACTAAGCCTCTCCTTTGTTCTAGAGACACAGTAACCAATGAAGATAACAGTCTCTGCACCCTTATGTGCATCCAGTCTAGTGTGGAAGACTTATAATTAAACAAACCACTATAAAAGAAAGCAGTAAACACTGCTGTCGAAGACACACAAGGTGTCAGGGAAGCATACAGGAAACCTCAATATGGAGGGGATCAGGGAAGATTTCCCAGGGGAGCTCCAGGATCATGAGTGAGATTCAGCTATATTAAAAGGAGGGTGGAAGAAAGAAAGCGAGTGGAGGCAGAGGATACAGTGAAGGCACATCCAAAGGCCCATCCAAAGGTGAATATCTTGCACATAGTAAATGCTCAACAAATCTTTGTTAACGGAAAGAGAGAAAGCACAGCAAATTGAATGAAATTAAATGAAATAACTTCACTACAAAAAGAGTACAAGTTGGGAAAAAACTGGCAAGATGAAGCAGAATTGATAGAGGCCAGATCATGTAACTCACATAAAAGAAGTCAAAGTATTGCCTTTTGTGGACAATGAAGAGCCATTCAGAAATTTGAAACAAGACAATGACTTTGATAGATTTTTGTTTTACTAATATTACTTTGGCTATAGTGTAGAAAGTAGATTGGTAGCAATACAGGAGATAAAGAGACCAGTGAGACGTTTATGGAGTAATGCCAACAAGAGAAGACAATGATTGGGATTAACTCATAGGGGAAGTTGGATGGATATGAGAACTGTTTAGGGTTGCATGAAAATGTCTTGGAGACATTAGATGAGAAGCATTGGCTAGGCAAAGGGGTCAAGGAGGAAATCTCAAGTTACTGGCTTTAACAACTGGGTGAACTATGGTGCGATAAGTAACTGAGATAAGTAACATGGGGGAAAGAGCAGGTATGGAACAAAAGACAATTTGTTCTGTACTGAGTTGAAGATTCTGTACTGAGTTGAAGATCCTGTACAACATCCAAATAGAGATGTCTAGTAGGTAATTGGATAACAGGTCACAAAAGACATATGTGTTGGAAATAAAGATTTGGAAGTTGTCAAAATATGGATGGAAGTTAAACATACTGAAATGGATAGAATCGTGTACATATTTAGGGGAGGATCTAACCAATACCGATACTAAAGACCTAGGCAGATGAAAAGGAGAATGCACAGAAATCTGAGAGGAAGTGGTCAAAGAGTTACAGAGGAAGTCAGGAGTATATGATGCCATGTATGTCAATGAGAAGATTTTAAGATAAAAGAAGTTATCATCAGTGTCAAATTGTGCCCATGGGTTAAATATGGTAATGCCTAGAAAGCATATATCCAATGAATTTTGCAACAAGCTCATCTCCATGACCTACAAGAAAAGATTGAGAAGGGTAGTGGGAGTAAAACCCAGATTGCTGTGGGTTAAAAAATAAGTGAGAGGTAAAAAAAAAAAAAAAGTGGGGAGGGGAACAAATGGGACAGCAATGTAGAGATCTTATTTCAGAAATATTTGCTGTGAAGAAAAAGACAAAGACAAGTCAGTAGCCAAAGGGAGGTATGAGGTCAGCAGAGTGGCTTAAGCAAAGATTGGAAAGAATCACCAAAAGAGCAAAGCTAAAGACATAAGAAAGAAAGAGCACAGTGAATAGATTGAGATCTCTGTAAAAGCACAAAGAACAGGAACCAAATGTCTAGTAAAAAAGAGACATCAATTTGGAAGAGGAGACACACATTTCACAGAAATATGAAGGAGAGCAAGATAGGTAGAGACATAAGATGAGGGTGTAGAGATAGCATGTTGAGGGAGACCTTGACTAATGAGTTCTATTTTCTCTGTAAAATACAGACTGGGGTCATTGAATGAGAGTTAACAGGAAGGGAGGGGACAGGAAGTTGAAGGAAAATAGAGGTTTGAGAAAAAATAGCACATTAGGGAAACACAGAAGGATAATCAGGGACCACTGAGGGCCAGGACAAGTTGAAGATCTTAAAGCCGTGGTTGTCCCAGTCTTCAGCATTGTGTAGCTTTAGCAGTTTTCAGCACCCAAGGCACAGGCACAGAGAAGCAGGCAGTTGGATGGACCCACGTGGATTACTCTTCCAGCTTCAGAAGGCAAATGACGAGCCCTCTCCCGGGCTTACAGGGAGGAGTCAAGTCTATGGGTTTAGAGGGATTCATGTAAAATTGATTGTCACTTAAAATTACTACTACCCCCAATTCCATGAGAATGCAAGGAATAGTGGAAACAGCCGTGGCTAACAGTTGAGACCTGAGTTCTAACCATAACTCTGCCCCCAACAGCTATACTTCCTTCATCAAGTCCCTAGGTGTCAATTTCCTGATCTATAAAATAAAATGAATGTAGGAGGCATTCTCCTCCAACTCAGTGATCTAAATTTCTATGAAACAGTGCTGCTTACTTATACCAGGTATGAGGGTATCTCCACAGTGTCTCAATAAAATGCAGAAAAAGTTATCTTATTCCCCATTTCACAAACAGCCGAACTGAGGGGAGAAACTTCTAGAAACCTGTTATGTTAGAAAGCAGGGATCCCCTGTCTCCAAACCCATATCTTGCTCACATTCAGAAACACCCTCAGATTAGCTTTCCACAATGAGAGTCAAAGGAATCTCTGGTATTATCTAGAAAACCAGCTCAATTTGTTACCACACCACAGACAGAAGACAGCATGCCCTCACACAGTGACCGATCTGGGAAGTATCTACAATAAAAATCCTACTCAGGGAGGAAAAGACATATTAGAGGATAAGAGTAACAAATCTTGTAACTCCAAAATTAATCAACATACAAATAAAACCAAATAATTTTTTTTTTACAGTAACTTTCCTAGAAACTTAGGCCAGAGAGAAGGGTAGGGATTTCTCTTTCATTTTCTTTCTCTGCCAGAGGAGTAATTTCAGAACAACCCGCTGAGCGCTAAACAATAAGACATTCAAGGACCAAAACTAGAAAGGTTTTTTTTGTGTGTGTTTTTTTTTTTTACCACAACACCCTCGGGTAGCTGTTCACTGTCTCTGGCAGACAAAATTATTTTCCAGCCGGCTCCTGGAGGACTATCTATAAACAAATTAGAAATTTCAAAGGGTTTGTTTTCTGCCTTCTGGCTGCCAGTAGGGGCTGTTCCCTTTGTGTCCTTCATATGAAAAAGTAATTTAACAAAGAAAAGAGAGAAAGAGCATCTCAGTTCAAAACAGACAAGAGTGTACAGCCCCTACCCCTCCCTTCTGTCATCCCCCTCTATCCATTGTCATGTTTGGTCAGTTTTCTGTCAAAACCACTTTTATTGTATGCAGCTTGCAGTGCTGTAGGGCTCTAGGAGCTTGAGAGACAAGCTGTTTTCCTACAGCAATTCCATCAATACGAAGAAAACGGAAAATGAGTACTGATTTATGGGCTGATTCTCCCTAATGAAAGGCCACAGTGAACACCCACCCACCCAGCTATGGAGGGAGACAATCTTGAAAGTATGTCCATTTGCCACCTTGCTCAGATTCAGACCTCAGAACAGAAGCGAGTTCTCTAAACATTTTACAACAGCTTGTCAAGCTAGGCACAAGGACATATTTCAACGGGAAGGAAAAAATCAAGTCTGCCTCACACTAACTCAGAACAGAAGTTAAGCTTCTGTTCCAATATCCTAGGTGATTGGAACCCTCACTCCAATATCCTAGGTGATTGGAAGCCCCAAGTATATAGGTATAAGAAACTCCACATACTCCACACAAGAAAGCCAGCAAAATTGGTCCCTGGTTTACTAATAAGGAAACAGAGATCTAAAGAGTAGGGAGGATTTGGGTATGGTGACACAGCGCACTATCTTGAAGACAGGACCAGCAGGCCAAGGTCACCACTCCTTGTTTTATGTAGCCCAAAGTCAGCATATGGACAATAAGATATTTCCCTGAGTTCTGGCATGAAAAGTGTATTTTCTCGTTATTATCTTAGTTTTCATTCTTTGGGACTGATTTGGGGCTTGGCTGGCAATCAAGAGCTGAAGAACAGAAGGTTCACAAATCCAGCTATTTCTAGCATGTTGATACACTCTACTAATCATGGTTTAAGTGGCATGCCAAATTTAGACTTTGCTTGCTAGGGCCCCATTCAGAGGTTTGCACTTTAAGGTGAAGAGGTCTTAAAAGCCTTCCTAGCATAGGGCATTTCACTTAAGGAAATTCTTGGCTCAGGAAAACCAATCTGAAACTATTGGGAGGGTGCCAACAGGGAGAAAAATACTGTGGGGCTTAATTTGGTTCTGTGGATTCTTTTAATAAAACATGTATTTTGCATACCTTTATTTCCAACTTTATGTCTGGATTCTGAAAGTAAATTTCCAACATCAATACCAGCCGTGGGGTCAAGGGAAGACTGAAAAATGGCTTTCAGGCGTAAAAGCTTCAGTAGTCAGCACCCACGGTCTGGAGCACATGAGCATGTGTGACTGTATGTGTGTACTTCCGGCTGGGAGAAGTTGAGGTGAGCGTACGGGGTGGTAGTGAATGAAGATGCAGGACAGAAATATGACACTCCAACTTGGCTAAGGCTCAAATACCACCCCAGAGCCCTGAGTAAACCAAATTCTCAGAACAACATTTAGGTCACAAGCAACAAAGAAACCATTTTCTCACTACCACTAAGGATACCTTCACTTACCCTCAGATACGTTCCTTCCATACATACCCCCAAATGCATGTTTGGTAACTGGTTAAGAAACAAACACTATTTTAAATTCATTCACTTTTTTAAATCACATGCACAGAAGGCGTATTCTAGTCTGTTTCCCATGAGTGAGATGAAGCCATCCCTTTCTGCATATGTTACAGAAAAGTGTAACCTTGGCAGTACAGAAAAGGAGTCAGATTTCAATGAGAGTATTTATAGAACTTGGGCTGAGATGGCTGACCTAAGTTCAAAAGACTAATAGAGAACAGACAAATATTCCTTCCCTTTCCCCAACGACATAAAGTAGTAAGGTATTATGCTGAAGACAAGATTTAATAAGCCTAAACACATGTTGTCTAAGGAAGATGAAATGTAAGCCACAGAGGGACTCTAGGTAGTGTATTCAATACCATACAGCAGTTTTACAAATTGTTTATTTCCTTTACCAGATGGACCTTTTTAAATTTCCTCTCCGTGTACCTTCAATCCTAATGACAAACCCACCTGAATCGCTTCAGTGCCTCCAGGATCTTGGCCAGGCACAGTGCACGCAGGGTTAATACCAGCTTGCACAGCCCTGTACCCTGAGCAAGGTTATTAAACAGAAACATTTGACTCATAATTTGTTCTCCTCATGTTAAGTACATTGCAATAACTCCACTGTCCAGGATCTGTTTATCAATGCTCTGTGGCTTTCAACAGCAAATATTTTAGAAGCACTAAGTAGATGTTCAGACCACTCATCAAATGAAAATCTCCTGTACTCAGAGCTGGTTTTATCATCACAACCCACTGACTGGAGAGCCCTGGAGAGGCAGTAACCCTGCCCCAGAGTCTATCAAGCTTAGCAAGGCCCTCATCCTGGGGATTCTCTTACACTAAATGACTTTATTAGAAACTAGCTCACTCTCAGAAGAGGTTATAACATTTCAGGGCTTCTCCATTGACCTACCCTATCCTAGGAAGCTGTCATTTTATTTAGTTTTATTGTCTCCTTTATATGCATTCTGATAAAAGTGAAATAGGATGTAGCAAGTAAAGAGGGATAGGTATGAGGGAAGATAAGGAGGCAGCAAAGGAGGTAAAGAAATAAGGGAGAAAGAAACAGAGGGGAGATCAAAAAGGGAGAAGCGAGAAAAAAAGGCAGGTAAATAGATCCTACACAGTCTGCATTATGTTGATGCTGTATCCCTAAAACTAGACCATTTGAAATTAAAGCAATTATTGTTGCCACAGATATGCTGTCTCCATAATAATCTGATTTTTGTTAATGAACTGGAGTGGTTCTGGTATTTCCCATTTAATATATCAGGTATTGTTCCCAAAAATGAAGGTATACAACAGTTTCACTACAGGATATTGTCCAATTATTAAAGAATTAGTAATGAAACCAGATCTATTGACCTATTGTGCCTATAAGGAACCTATTAGATAATGTGATGTCTAAAATAGTATAATAGAAAGCTAACATTTATCATTTTTATTATTAAATGAAACTCACATGTTGAAAAAAAATTCTGTGATTTCATTTTCAAAACAAAGTTCTTGCGATTTTCAGTTACATAAACAAACAAATTGCCTGTAACGATTAAGCTTCTTTAAGTTGGGAGACTGTCCCTTGTAACCAAGGGTTATTGAATATTACCAATATTAATACTAGAAGTAGGGTTCTATGGTTGGCTCAGGCTAGGTCACTTGCCCACCTAGAATAGGAGAGACATATGACTGTGAGACATTGGAGAGTAGCAGACCCTTGGGTCTACAGAGAAAGTGGGAGAAGCATTTCTCCACAGGAATAGGGGCCACTGGTAGTAAAAGACAACAATAGAAATGCAAGGCCAACAACTGCTGTCCTGAAATCCTCTTTTTCCCTATCTGCCCCTATTTCCTGTGGGTTACAATAGCCACATTAATCAGAGTATTAGCCCCACCACTATGACAACTACTGAGAATCTTGCAAAGAAAATGATTTACAGTTAGAAGAGAAATACAAAGATTATTAGAGGAAGTCTCTCACAAGAAATGATATTTAAGCTGAAACTTGAGGGATAAACTTGTTTAGTAAAACAAATTCAAGAGCAGAAGCCTTTGAAGTGGAGGGAACCCTAAATGTGAAGTCTCTTCATTCTAAAGCATTTGGAAAATTCTTTAAATCATATGTAGAAAGGCACAAGGGACAGCAGCTCTCACTCTAACAACAAAAACAGGCTGAAAAAATTACAGAATCACAGTTTTTAAAAACCCATCAGAACGGGTCTCGAAGAACCCAAATGAACCAAATTCCCTAAAATAAGGAACCCTTCACAGGAGACAAGAGTCAGCGCTGCTCTCATACCTGGCAGAACTACAGCAGGCGGAGGTGTATACCACACACAGAGCAGCCCAAATTCTAATGACTTTTTCATAGCCTCATGCGGGAAGCATGATAGAGCACAATCTGAAGGGGCCTCAGCAACCACTTACCATGTCTGTTCCATAGGTCTTCACTGAGTGCTTGGGGGTAGTAGGCCGAAGGAGAAGGGCAGAGAAGGAGATCTGAGATGTCCCCTTGAGATGGTGTCTGTCTGTCTGTCTATCTATATGTCATATGTGTGATACACACACACACACATATATATATATATATATATACACACACACATATGTTTATTATAATGATATTGTAATTATATGATAGTGTATATTATATAGTATAATATGTACATATATAATATATATAAATTTATGATTTCTTTAAAATATTTTTGATTAAAGTAAAAATACTAACATTGATTATGGTATTTATGACATATGTAGTAGTAAAATATAAAATGACAAGAATACAAAGTATGGGAGGGGATAGAGGGAGTTATTCTATTTTAAGGCACTTATGATAGTCATTAAAGTTGGTGATAATTTAATAATTCATATTGTATACTCTAAAGCAATTACTGAAAACAAATTTAACACAAAAAAGCACAAAGATAACACACAAAAGAAAATGAAATACTAAAACAAATGCAATTCACTCATGAGAAGACAGGAAAGGAAGAACGGTAGAACAAAGAACAAATGGATTCAATGTAAAATAAATGTTAACATGGGAGACTTAAAATGCAACATGCCAATAATTATATTAAATGCAAATGAACTAAACACACTAATAACATGGAGAAATTATTAGATTGCTTAAAAATAATAAGACCAATTTTACACAGTTTTTAAGGAACATTTTAATTATAAGCACAGACAAGTTGAAAGTAAAATGATGGAAAAAGGTATGACATATATGGTAGATTATCTCCAGAGAAAGCCACCATCAAGTCCTACCTTTCCTGGACAAGCAAACTGCTCCTCACATCAAAAGTTACTTCTAATGCCCCTTCCCAGAATCTGGTCTGGCTTTAGTGACTTGTTTAATGAAGAGAATATAACAGACATGAAATTCTGGGACCACATAGGCTACTTGATCATAAACCTTGCAGCTTTTGCCTGAGGTTCTTAGAATGCTTACTTTTTGGCTACTCCCTTTGCATGCAGTGAGAAACCTGGGTCCTCCCCTGTGGAATGAGCCAAAGGGGGGGAATTACACTGTATGAGATCCCCCTCATGGACAGAAACATCTGGAATAAGAGAGAAGTATTTCACCGTAAAATTCTCTAACTTGGGATTTTTTCTTAACACATTGGGCTTAACCATGAAGTATATGTTCATTTGGGGGCCCAAGAGAGGAGTGGGTGGCTATCACACTGGGGTAAAGATAGGGGTATATCACAATAACCGTTTATGAGGTCATTTCCACAATACCACACTATTTGGGTATCTTCCTGGGGACAACTAGGGAGCAGTACTGATTTTCCCACCCAGAATACTCTAAAATGAGTTTGAATGATGCAGTAATTAACTTCAAAGCCCCTTTGCATCCACGGCTGAAAAACCTTTTACTGTCCTATTTTTCACCCTAAATAATGCCCAGGCACAATGTCTGACATAATATATGAGAGAGTCAGTAATGAGATTAAGTGGAACGTGAAAATATCCAATAAAATGCATAAAGGTAGTTCAATCAAAAAAATGTCAACAGTGTGAACATGACTCAGATTTTAATATAAACACCCTCTCATTATCATATTAAAATTCAAAAGCATTATAGTTCAAATATATTAAAGCACAAATCAAATTATGTTGTCCTTGTGAGTAAAAGTTAATGCAAGTTCAAGTCCAAAGGGATTAAAGTTAAAAATCAGTTTTTCTTGACCTAGTAAGTTAATGATTCTAAATCTGAAACTCTTAAAGCTCAAAATCCATGCTCCTTAATTTAGTATTCTTTCATCTCTCAAATAAAAGACTTCTCAGTAAAGTTGTTCCATAAGCTGCTTCATCCACAGCTATCTCTCTTTGGGATAAATTTAGTTCCTTCTGTGCATCAAAAGTGGTATTAGTTCAGTGCCAATGCTCTGTACACATCCCTCAGATTGTGAACCCAATTCTGACGTGTGAAGGGGTTTTCCCACTCCACCAAGAAATTCCTGAACACAAGCTGGTTATCTTACAATTTAACTCAATATGACACTATCTACCAGGAAACAGCATCAGATTCCACATGTTAAGGGCTCAGTCCCTCAAAACCATCCTCTACTTCAGATGCCAAGAGCAAGTCCAGGTACAATCTGGTCAACCTGTACATCTGATCAACCAGTTATAAATCAGAGGTTCCCATGACCCATTTTGTGGGTTTGATTAATTTGCTAAGAGTGGCTCACAGCACTCAGGAAACCCATTTACTCACTAGATTACCAGTTTATTACAAAAGATATTAAAGGATTTACCTCACAAACAGCCAGATGGAAGACATGCATAAGGCAAGGTATGCAAAAAAGTCTTAGAGTTTCAATGCCCTCTATGAGCATGCCACTCTCTCCAAATCTGTCTGTGTTCACCAACCCGGTGAACCCCATCTTTTTGTGTCTTTATAGAGCCTTCTTTACACAAGCATGATTGATTAAATCATTAGCCATTGGCAATTGAGTCAACCTCCAGCCCCCATCCCTTCCCCAGAGGTCCATGGATAGGACTGAAAATTCCACCCCTCTAATCACATAGTTGGCTCTACTGGCAACCAGGCCCCATCCTTGGGTGCTTTCCAAAAGTAACCTCATTAACATAACAAAAGACACTTTTATTGCTCCATTTACTTAGGAAATTCCAAGAGTGTTAGGAGCTCTGTGCCAGTATGAAGACCAAAGTTATATTTCTTATTATAAAGTGCAATATCACAATCCCTTTTCTAATACCCGGAACACACAAGATTATTATAGCCCTAGCTCCACAATCACCAAATCGAGGAAACAAAATGATCTCCAGCCTCTAGAACAGTTACTAAAGGCAAAAGTATATTCTCAGAACCCATTCTAAGAGTTAATAGAGGCCACAGAGCAAAAATTCAGTAATGTCCAAGGGAAGGAGAGTAGGTGAAAACACTTTGGGTTCAGCATCGCCACATGCAATCAGTTGGTGCCTATTAACCGGAATCCACAAACTGTGAACTTAAAATTAATTGGGTGAAATCTCTCAATAAAATGTTTATGTTGGCATAAACATTATTCACCACTTCTGTGGTGAGCTCTCTAAACTTACTGTCTCATTTCTCAGAGTGCATTTGAGATACTACTGCTAACTTACAAAGTATGGAAATTTGAAATGATAGGAACCCAGTCACCAGGCATTATTTGAAGTACTTATCTTTCCCACCCATCATGTGAACACTTGTCCCTTCATCTTCTGCCTTTCTGGGACTTCAGTGCTGCCTGAGGGCAAGTTCTGCTTAGTAACACAAACACCACATTATCTTTTAAGGAAGCATTTCTGAGTTTGAGCTGCTACCTTTGCCCCTTGTATTAGAACTGCTTACGAAAGAATTTCACCTCCACAATGAATATATTCAGCACTCTCAACTAAATATCTACTTGGGAAAGAATGAAGCTGGACCCTGTCATCTCATACCGTATACAAAAGTTAACTCAAAATGGGTCAAAGCACTAAATGATAGGGCTAAAACTATATATTAATTGAAAGAAGCCAACACAGAAGGTCAACATTGTATGATTCCATTTATATGAAATGTCCAGAATACGCAAATCCATTGAGACAAAAGTAGATTAGTGGTCACTAGTGATTCAGGGTAGAGAGTCGAAGAGTGTGGGGACTGACTGCTAATGGATATGGGGTTACTTTTAGGGGAAATAAAAATGCTCTGGAATTAGTAGTGATGGTTGCATTCCACAAACTTGTAAAATATACTGGATTGTATATTTTTAAAGTAAATTTTACAGTACTTGAATTATATTCCAATTTTTTTAAAAAGTAGTTTCAACCTATTCTTGATCCAAAGCTGCTGCTAATAGTTCAGAATCCCATGCCTTTAAGGCCTAGTGAGGACCAATGCCATGACCACATTTTCAAGATGCTGTTTTTCCTCCTCCCATAAATTCACCTGGCACATTCTCTTAGAACCAGTTGTATCAGATTCTGAGCAACCACTAAAACAGCAACTATTTATTTAGCTCAAGATTCTGCAGGTTGACAAGTTGAGCTAGGCTTAGCTGAGCAGTTCTTCTGGTCTTGGATATGTTCATGTACCAATAATCAATTTCTAGGTCAACCGGGGGGACTACCTAGTCTAGCACAGCCACAGCAGGATGCATCATCATCCTTTTCCACATGGTTGCTCATCCTTAAAGTAGGCTGAGTTTGTTGTCATGGGGGCAGCAAGGTTCCAGGAGCCTGGAGAGGAAGTGTGCCTAGAGGAAGAGACACATCATCACCTCCACTACATCTATTGAGCAAAGGAAGTCACAAGGCCAGCCAAGATCAAGATTCATGGGAAAGGAAATGAATTTTACTGCTTGATGGAAGTTGCTGCAAAGACATTGAATGAAGTGTGGATTCAGGAAAGGGTAAAAAATAATGGGCATTTTTATAATTTACCACATCCTAGAGAAGAAGTTTCCAGACAACAGCTGTGCAGTGAGTCTTGAGAACAACCAGTGTACATCACAATGGAGGATAACGGGTTCCTGGAGGACATTTCTAAGAGAGAAAAAAAAAAATAGAACTGGTAGATAACCTGATATGTTAGACTAGATTGAAAGGAGCTTTAGAGTTCTTTCAGAAAGTACTAGCATGGGTTACAGGATCATAGAAAACAATTTTTTTAGAGTCAGGTGGGTCACATAATTGTGTGAAATGGCCAGCTTTAGAGTTCATGTTCAACTTAAAACATTCAAGTTATTAGTTTCAGGGAAAATAAAAAGGATTTCAAATATATTAAATATAGTGTAATATAGAGTTCATTGTACGAGGTCTGACAATTAAGTTCACAAACTTGTTGCAATGATGTTGCTAAACTTTTTTTTATATCAGCGGGATTATTCATTATGAACTTGTACCAACTGGACAAACAGTTAAACAAGCTTACTATTTGAAAGTGCTGAAAAGGCTGTGTGAAAAAGTTAGACAAAAACAACCTGAACTTTTCACCAACCATTCATGGCTCTTGCATCATGACAATGCACCAGCTCACATGGCACTGTCTGTGAGGGAGTTTTTAGTCAGTAAACAAATAACTGTATTGGAACACAGCTCTCTACTCACCTTATTTGCCCCCCAATGACTTCTTTCTTTACCTGAAGATAAAGGAAATATTGAAAGGAAAACATTTTCATGACATTCAAGACATCAAGCGTAATACAATGACAGCTCTGATGGCCATTCCAGAAAGTGCTCCAAAATTGCTTTGAAGGGTGGACTAGGCACTGGCATCAGTGCATAGCTTCCCAAGGGGAGTACTTCAAAGGTGACCATAGCGATCTTCAGCAATGAGGTATGTAGCACTTTTTCTAGGGTAAGTTTGCAAACTTGCTTGTCAGACCTCGTATATATAATCATATATACTTACATATTTACCTAGGCATAATAATCCAAACACTGAATATTAATTTAACTACCAAAAAATGTAATACAAGTATAAGGGGAGAATAGCGTGGAGAGATATATGTTTTTTATGTTTTTGGATCAGGGAATGAGGTGAAAGTTGGGGAATTAAAATCCAAGGATCCATAGAAAACTGAAAACATTCCAAATACTGCTAGTAGGACCTGAGACAAGTCTTTGATTTACTGAGAAAGTCCCAAGATGCTAACTAAGCAGGGATGTAAAACTAAGCAGTAAATATTAAAGTTAATATGTCCTATATGTTATGTTAGTAGACCATATTTGTCTGTCTAAGAATAAGTTTCTTTGAAAAAATCTGGGCAAAGTAGTGCAAAATTTAATTCAAAACATGTGCTAATTACATTTAAATAAACGTAGGGAAAGCAGTTTTAAGAACTGCAATTGCATATGGTCAGTCTTTGTGGCTGCCCTTAAAAATAGTAGTTAATGTAGCCACAGAATGATAATAAATGAGGTTAAAACCTCAAAGTTTATTGGAAAAACTTCCAAAGTTTATCAGTATTTGCTTGAAATAACTCTATCCATGAGCATGGGTTTAAAATCATTACAGGATAATTATCCTTCTCCTCCTTTAAGATAAATTTGGTAACTTCATCTTGAGTAGGGCCTTCTATTTTGAAGACAACTTTAACTTCATACTGAGCAAATTAGTATGTGTAAATTCATACAAAGTCTACAATCGCAGAACATGAAGACAAACACATTCCTGAATAACAAAATAATCTTTTCATCTTCTAGTTTGGGTCTAGGTACTTATTTTTAGCTTGAAGGCTTTATAATTTTTGTAAAATAAGATTACCCATAAATCTTCCTTGTCAGAAAACCAACAGTAATTGTCAGAATTTTTTGGATCTTGCCTTCCTTGAAGCAATTCTCTTTCAGTTTTATGAACACCACATA
This sequence comes from Hipposideros armiger, assembly GCF_001890085.2. NCBI lineage: Eukaryota > Metazoa > Chordata > Mammalia > Chiroptera > Hipposideridae > Hipposideros > Hipposideros armiger. The sequence continues at coordinate 2,392,559 of NW_017731371.1, forward strand.
CCAGAGTTTCTCCTTAAGGCCAATTAGATTGATGTATTGGCTAGGAAGGATGAGTAACCTATAAAACGAGGAACTGGCCAGAGCCATTGTTCCCTCAGGCATACTCTTGAGGCACACCTGAGTTTCATTCATGTCTTCACTGTGTAGTTTCCTCATTTTAAGTAGAGCTTGTGGGTAATAAACAAAAATGCGTCTCAGTGGTAAAATCACTCCGACCTATTGAACAGACCACATCTTCAAGGCCACTGGGAAACCAAGCACCTGTTCTGTGACATTTGAGGCCAACAACAAGGAAACAGACCAATCTGTAATTTTTGGCTTTGGTGTCTCATCTCTCACTTCAACATTCTAGACGGGCAGATGAGAGGAGTTGGATTTTATCCAAACCTTTCTAACAGTTTTAAATTACTTTGGTATGGATAGATTCTATAAAAGCAAAATGACTATCAATTTGAAGGTTAATGACAAGTTTTAATTTTTTTTTTCATTTAATTGAGTGGACATCTATTGGTATCTACTTTGTGAGGAGGCCTGGACAACAGAGTGAGGGTTTGCTAAGGTCAGTAGTTTACAAACCCAGCCCTGAAGATCTTAGTTTAGTTATGGAATCAGGTGTTTAATCAGGATTTGCAAACTCATGGCCTATAGGCAAATTTGTTCTACAGCTCTGTTTTGTTTAGTTTCTAATTTGAATGCCTTACGCTGGGCATGCACAATCCTGCTCATTTTTTGCTGATTTATATTTGGCCACTCCACACAACTATATTACCCACCAGACCTCTGGAAAAAGTGAGTTTGCATTTCTAATGTAAGAAACTAAATATGCTATAGAAGAAATGAAATAAATTGGAAAACAATGTTGTAGAGAGAAGTATAGACTTTTAGTCTGAAAGAGACTCATATACAAATCCTGGTTCTGAAATTTATTATCTGTGTGATCTTAATCAAGTTATAACTCTTCTTTGAGCCTTAGTTTTCCTATCCGTAAATGGAGCTAAAAATACTATCTCACAATGTGGTTGTGAGAAATAAACAAGATAATAGTTCTTATTTGCACAAAATCTGTCACATTGTGAAATCTATATATAATGTGGCAACGATTCTTTCCCTCTCCTGCAGGAGATACCTATAGAAGTTTAGAGGAAGGGTTCATTAATTCTGGTTGGCTAATCAGGAAATAATTCACAAAAGCAAGTGGTTATTTTGAACTGGACCATGAATGATAGAAAGGATTTCAATGGACAAAGGAGGGTTGTGGGGCTTTCTGAGGTTTCGGGTATTCTGTTTTGGGAAGGTGGAAAGCCAGACCATTTGATGAGGCCTCTGTGGGGCCAGGGATGGTGAAGTTCAGGGGATAAGGTGTGCCATTTAAGAAAGAAAGTCCATCATCACGACTACAGGAGGATACAGGATATAAAATCTAAAGTGAAGTCCATCATGAGAGTGTCCAAAGGAGTACAGGAATTAGGAGTAGGAGGTTCCCCCCACAAATGGTTTTGGTTATTTAGTGGCCTGCCTGCTGTATCTCAGACCGGTGACCCAAGAACTAGGCACCTGGCTTCACCATACCACAGACACTGTTGCTCCTACCTAGTGAAGCATGCTGTGTTCAAGTACCCACGAGAGACCCAGCAAGCAGCTGGGAACATCACACAGGCCCACTCCAGTGTGAGGATTAGGTGCTGTGGTGTGGGTTTTGGCAAAACTCGAGCCTTGTAGAAGTCTATAAATTCCAAGTTGGAGTAGTCTAATAATCTGGACAACTCATCTTGCACTTTTCTAAGACCTGTTCTAATTCTCTAGTCAAGGTGTTGACTCATTCTACTTAGGGAACCAGGTGAGAATGCAAAATTTGGTGTATGAAAGTCCTCAAAACCTACCCCTTAAAGAGTTAATTCATAGCATTGGCCACATCTTTGCTGATAAAGCTGTCAAATATGACTATCCCATGTTCAGGAATCAGGGGTCAGCCTTGCATCCAGAGTCACCCTGTTAGAAGCAGCAAATCACTCCACTATTTCAGAAAAATAGCACTTCGTTGCATTCTCCTCTGATCATTAAACCTTGGGTCTCCATAGGTAGCTGTTTTTGCCATCATATGTTGGGAAAATTGATAGACTGCTCCCAAATCTCTCAGGACACAGGAATGTGAGCAGGTTTCAGCTTCCAGCATTTGAAAACTATCAGATAGCTGCCTTGCTCCATAATTTTTTTAACCCCAGTGTTGTATTTCCTACATGCAGCAAGCACATGGGAAGTGGCCATTGATCTCCACTGGATAATGAGCAGCTGGATATGAAAACTTGTGTAGCACATGCAATGTTCAAATTGCTCTCATTGGTGGGTGTCTAACATGCCTATCAAAGGTCTGTTGTACTGCAACTGTTAGAGAAGCTTTAATACAAGTAGATCCCGAACATGTGATAAATTTCTCAGTACTCTTGAAAAACAAACATCTAAAAACCAAGCTTCTACATTCCTACAGGGCAACTATCCACAGAACTAAATAAAAACAACCTCCTTTACAATGGCCCCTCTCGCCAATGGCCACAGTCTTCTCCCCTTCCTATTGTGTTATATGGACTACTTCCCTCATTTACATTTGCATATCTTAATTTAAAGGAAGAGAGGAGGCAGAGGGAGTAGCATGATTAAAGGTAGGGAGGTATAAGGTATGAATTCCTTCAAAAGATATATACTAAACTATGAGGATAGAAAGATACGTTGGGACTACAATGGAATGGGCTATGAAAACCATCCTAACCCATTGAGCTTATTCTTTAGGTAAATGTTAAGACATTGAAGGCTTTTGCTTAAGAGTTTAACAAAATGTAAACTGCTTTAGAAAGATAACTTTAGAACTGGTGTGGAGGACAATGTAAAAGTTAAAGACTAAAAGCAAGGAATTTATTATAGAAAAGGGCACATAAGAAAAAATTAGAGTATGACCTATGGCCTTGCCCATAGAGATAGACAGGTGGGAAGGAATACTGGGGAGAATTCAGAGATGGAATTCACAGAACTTAGTAGCCAGTTGGTTGGATAAGAGGAAATAAAGACAAGTATAATGATTTCTGCCTAAGTGGGAGGAGAACATTATCCCAAGAATGAGTTCAAATTGAGAGAGAGAGGAATTCCATTTGAATGTGTTAAAATGGAAGAAGTGGCAAGTCATTTAAGATAGACATATCCAGCAAGTGGAGTTTGAGAGAAAAGGGCTAGCTACAGGGACTTGGAAATCATCAACATAGCAGTGATATTTGAAGTCAAGAACTAGGTGAGATTGTTTAGGACAACAAGAAAAAGGGCATACAGCGCTTTCAGGAACACTATACTTACAAGAGATGGTGAGGGAAGGAGTGCCAATAAGTGAGACTAAGAAGAAAACATAAGAAAGATGGGGATGTAGTGAATATTTTCCATTTGCCCTTTTAAATCCACTTTCCACCCTGTTCTGTGCTCAGGGAGGCTGACTTGATTGAACTGCCAGTGCGAGCTCCCTTGTCCTCTGGCATCAGGTCCAATTTAGTCAATGAAAAGCACTGGCAGAGATTAGAGTCTGGGAAGAGAGTGAAGGTGGAGTATATATTCCCATAACTCTTTCCCTAATGGGTTGCCCCAGGATAGCTATCTCTCTCTGAAGTCCACAGCTTCTGTCAGGAGTGTCCTCTCCAGGCAGTAGTTCTGCTAACTACTCCCACCCCTCAGCCCTAGTGGTGGTCACAGCGTCCTGTCTCTAGTCTCAGCATACTGCTCCATTGCTTGTTGGCTCCCTCAATCTAGGCAAAGAGTCCCTGGATTAGACTCCCCTCAGTTACTCAGTGTGAATGTGTCATCTGTTTTCTTCTGGGATCCCAGCTGATTCAAGGGGTTAATCCAGGAGGGTGCAATATCTTAGAAGTCACGGAGGAATTTACATAAATGCTACGGACCACATGATGGAATAAGGACTAAACAGAAGCACACTTGAACACTTGTTTTCAGAAGACTGGCCTGGGCAGGAAGGAATCAGGATGCAAGGTTTGGTGGAGGAAATGAGTGTTGAGAGAAAATAGAGGCTGTGAGTAAAAAAATGTTGTTTCAAAAGGCTGGTGGTCAAGGAAGAAAACAAGGGAACTAGGACACCAGTCCGAAACAGAGCTAATCTATGCCTTTACAGTTTTGGTCAATTGCCTCATTGTCACATGATCCAAATGACTTCCTTAAATTAGCAAATCACCTTTTCTTTACGATTTTAATTTGACAGAAAGATTTCAAATATGACCAAGAGACAACTAAAGATGAAATATCTCATCCAGGCTTACCTCTCTGAGCCATTCCAGTTATTAATCATTTATAGGACACCATAAGCCACCTCTAGGAAAATTACGATTCTTTATTGCTTGTTAAAAATATTTACATTTTCCTCTACCAGCTGTATATAAGGAATTGATATTTTCTGAATTGCTAAGTCAATAACATCTTCCTCGAGCCATCAAAGGATTTGATAAACCAGCAAAACAGGAGAGCCTATGCTGCAAATAAGTGGGAGGCACTCAGGCTGTCAGGCAATTAAGTGGACCTGAATAAGCTGATGTAATTAAGCCTCTTACTGCATAATTATCTTTATTTTAAATGTGTCTTTTGATGAAACATCTGTTCCCTGCTCCAGATATGAAAAGAGGGACCTATGCTTATGAAGAAAACAGAGCTTGTGAGGCTCTCACACATGCTGCCTGCGCCGCTCGGATCCAAGACAACAAATGTTGTCATTTGTTTCATCTTTGCATGCAAGAGGCAGGTGTCCTCATGTCTTCAGCCCACATTCGCCTGACCTCCAGGCTCATGGCAGCTGCCTGGAGCTCTGTTACACAAAGCAGTCCCTGGGTGCAGCAGTCTCTGGGTGCTGAGGGGCCACTCAGAAGCAAGAGGGGCATCTAGCTCTAGGGGCTAGTGCTTTGACCATCTGCAAAGGAGAACAATCAGATGTGTTTAGCAAGTGAAGGTGGGGTATTGGTCAGCAGGATCCCCTCGGGTTCCTGTCTCCAGGCAACAGTACATGACCTCATCCTCCTTCCCAAAGGTGAATATGATCAGTCAGACCTGACTAACACAGGGCAGAAATTCATGATGAATTTCTGTATGGTGTTTTTGTCTGTCCTCAGTTTTGTAGGCCCCAAACTCCCTATGTTTGTTGGATTCAGGGATTTGGGATCACACTAACAGACATTTTTTGTAAGTAAGAAAAGTCACAGAATTGAGCAAGCAACAGAGCTGGTTTTATATTCTGGTGCTGCCACTTGTGGGCTAGGTGACCAACACTTCTTCTGTTTCAGCCTCAATTTACTCATCTCTAGAATGGAAATCATAATACTTATCTTATAGGATGATGTTGAGAATTAAAGGGTGGGCAGAGAGCCTAATATGGTGCATTGAATACGGCAGCTTATTTGAATAAACATTAGCTCTCTTCCCTTCCTCTGACCCACCTCCTCCCACTCCTCATGCAAAAGCTGAAATGCTGCGGAGAACACTGACCAGGCTTCTCGTTCGAGACGGTGACATGACAGGATCCTGAATTCACCTCTTCCCATGGTCACACCTACTCTACAGCTACATATGGAATAATTTCCTCTGGAAAAAAAACTACTCCTACACATCAGGCAAACAAAAGAAGGCCCACATCAAAGTGGGTAGGAGAGGCTGGGACACAATCCGGCCATAAAACCCAGCCCCAGCACAGCCACCCACAGTTGGAAGGGAACACAAAACCTGAAACTTGTCCAGAGGAGCAAAGAGTTTGAACCCCACATCGAGCACCCTCAACTTTTAAGACCTGCATCTGAGGAGCCACCAAAACCCCTAGCTCTGCAAAACAGGGCCCACAGGACACACAAGGCTATCCCCATCTGAGGAATGGCTCTCAGAGGGCTCACACATGGACTCTGGGCTCACCAGCCCCAGAGCCCAAGGCAGAAGTGGCCAATCACGGGGCACCTGGACTTTGTGTGTGAGAGGATCATTTTCCTGTCTTAAAGCAATGGCTTAAGGGGCAGGCATCTGATTTGACATACATGTGGGGGCCTTTTGGGGTGCTATCCAGGGGTGACAACTTGCTTCAGCCAGTGGGCGCCATCTTTTTTTCTTTAAAAGCTCTAGGCTTTTCCTTTCTTTCTTTCTTTCTTTTTTTGTTTTGTTTCTCAGCAGGCACCATCTCTCTCTCTCTACCTCACTCCAGCCAGTAGGCTCCACCTTCACGCTCTTCTTCAGCCTTGCTCCAGCCAGTGGATGCCATTTTTTTTTTAACTCTAGGCTTTCTTTATTCTTTTGTTTCCCAACAGTCACCATCTCTACATCCCCCCTCTGCCTCTCGCCAGCCAGTGGGTGCCATCTATACACCATCCAGAGTGCCAGGTACCTTTTACATGCGCCAGTTTTTGCAGCTGCCATCAGGGGACATCTCTAGACCACCTGGCAGTGGTGGTCTGCAGGGCTTATGCTTGTGATCCCATAGGACTGTATATATTTGCATACTTTAAAAGCTGCTGCCTGAAGGTCTGGCTTCCAATCAACCTGAATCTAGTGCTAAGTGAGAGCCTCCCCTTTGGGACACTGACAGGTCTTGGCACACCTTCAACTGCCATTAAAAATGAGCCATTAAAAATGAAATAGGCTGCTTGGACAATACAATGTGAGACAACAAATAGCTAGGGTAGGGATGAACAATAAGGTTTATCTTTTACAGGAGGCTACTCCTTCAAGACTGGGAGAGGTGACTGTTTTACCCAATCAATAAAAACCAACAGAGAGAGCCAAGTAAAATGAAGAAACAAAGGAATATATTCTAAATGTAAGAACAAGATAAAACCTTAGAAGAACATTGACAGCACTACCTTTCTTCTCTACAATGTTCAGCAAATGGAGGAGCAAGGAGCTGAATCATTGGGATAGGTGTTTAATGGGACCAACAACAGCTTATCTTTCTGGAGAAACTGACAGCATCCTTGGTGCCCAGAGGCCACGCCTCTGAGCCTGGGTCACGGCTTTCCTGGTTAATAATGAAGAAAGCCTCCAGTGCTTTTATCTTGAACTCCTATATCTTTTATGATGATTTATCTCCTTAAAATTTTAATATCACTCATACAAGATCAGCTTTTGGCATTCTAATATCTTGAACCAATGCCTTTAGTCTCTCTTCTTCTCTTAACTGCTCTATTGAAATATAATTCATGGAATTCATGCATTCAAATTGCACAGTTCCATGGCTTTTAGTATATTCACAGATTTGTGCATCCAGCATTACAGTCAAGTTTAGAACATTTTCATCACCCCCAAAACAAATTTTATACCCTTAGTCACCACCTTCTAACCTCCCTATTCCCCACACAGACCCTAATCTACTTTGTCTCTGTGAATTTGCCTATTGTGGACATCTCATATAAATGTAGTCATACTAAAGACTTTATGTCTAGTTTCTTTCATTTAGTATAATGTCTTCAAGGTTCATCAATGTGGTAGCATATATTAATACCTCATTCCTTTATTGTCAAAATACTACTGTCAAAAAATATTTCATTATAATGGATATACCAAATTTTATTTATTCATTCATTAGTTGATGGACATTTGGATCATTTCCACTTTTTTGGCAATTATGATAAATACTGCTATGAATATTCATGTTCAAGATTTTGCATGAACATATGCTTTCAATTCTCTTGGGTATATATCTAAAGGTGAAATTTTTGGATCATATGGTAACTCAATTTTTAGATTTTTAGATACTGCTAGACTACTTTTCAAAGCAGCTATACCATTTTAAATTCCCACCAGCAATATATGAGGTTTCTAATTATTCCACATCTTGCCAACACTTTTCATTATCTGTCCTTTTGATTATAGCCACCAAGTGGTATCTCGAGGTTTTGATTTATACTCCCCTGATGGCTAATTGTCTTAGTCTCTTGCAGAAAACATTTTAATGACCCCCACTGCAAAGCTACCACCTCTGGAAGTATTTTGTTCTGGCTCCTTTGTGCTTCTTAGAGGACTAATAGCCAATACAGGCTTTACTGCAATAAGACTGCTGGCTACTTAAGAAGGTGTTTTTACTTCTCATATCTTTGCGGTAATATGTACCACATCATTCTGCAGTAGGAAAGGAAATGAGAAATGTGTTAGGAACTACTCTTACTAATTTTAAGCAAGGACATTAGAGAAGTAAACATCATGATAACTAATAGTACACTAAGAGAGCATCTCAGAAGCTAAGACAAGAGGAAAAGTTGAAATCAAATTACATAATTAATTCACTACTTGAAACCAAACTTTAATACCCTAAGCACCAATGACGTCCATGATATCATATTATTTACATGTCACTTATACAGAAGAAATCTAGAAATTAAAAATAGCATCAAAAGAGCAGGGTATAAGCTTTGCTTCTAACTTCTGATTCTAATGATTTTAAACAAGTTACTAACTTTAGGTTAAATTTTTCTAAGCTATGGAAAAAAATTTCCCCAAGGGACCATTTTGAGGTTCAATTAAGATAAATTTGATGATCATGCTTTATAAATTTTAAAACACTATGTAAATTATTATTTTAGCTGATATTTATTAATAGTCAGAATAGTTCACATTTACCAAAAATTTATTTTTTGTTGGGGCTGTCCTTCAAATGCACCAAATATGGTGTCTTAAAGGGACTTAGAAAAAACCTCCTGTGACATTTTTCTTAATTCAGTATATTATTACACAATCTGTATAACCATCAGTGCACAGCAACTCTGGCTAACATCATAAATGAGCTGAAACACTCATACACACCCCGGGTGCCAAGGCACAACACAGGTGGTAGCTCTCATACTTTGTGTCCCCAATCATGTGAATGGGGAAAGGAGCAGGCATAGGGCCTCTGGATGTAGCAGACTGACACAAGAAACAGCCTCAGGGAAAACTCAAAGCAAAGCGGGATGGGGACACAACCTCACAAACATCTGCATGCCAAGAGAGCATTTGTATGCCCTCCCAGTATGGGTGTGTCCATGTAGCAGGTGTCGATTTATCACCCAAGATTCACATATGTCTGCATTCAGTTGATGGATCAATTGGATTGGAAGGACTAAGATGGATTTACTCACATGTCTGGCCACTTGCCAACCTGTTGGCTGGGCTAGATCATTTCTCCTCGGTGTGGCCTCTCATCCTCCAATAGACTAAATCAACTTCCTTCCATGGTGGTATTAGGGCAGCACTCCAAGAAGACAAAGGCAGAAACTATGTGCTTGCAGGAAGCCCAGATCTCAGAACTCACATATCACGTCTGCTACCTTCAAAGTCAAAGCCAGTCACAAAGCCAGCCCAGATACAATGTGGTGGAGGACTAGAATCTATCTCTTGCTGTGTTGTACAACATCATATTTTTTTCAACTTTACTGAAGTATAATTAACAAATAAAATTGTAATATAGTTAAAGTGTACAATGTGCTGCTATCATATATGTATACATTGGGAAAGGATTCCCACCATCAAGTTAACTAACATATCCAACACCTCACATATTTACTTTTTTTTATGAGAACACTTAAGTTTCTCTCTCTTAGCATGTTTCAAGTATATAATAGAGTATTATCAACTAGTCACCATGTTATACATCAGATCCTCAGATCTTATTCAACTTATAACTTGTACCCTTTTACCAGCCTCTCTCTACTTCCCTCACCTTTGGATCCTTGGCAACCACCATTCCACTCTGTTTCTATGAGTTCAACTTTTTTTTTTTTTTTAAGATTCCACACTTAAGTGATACCATGCAGTATGTGTCTTTCTCTCTCTGGCTTATTTGACTTACCATAATGTCCTCCAGGTTTATCCATGTTGTTGCAAATGGTACGGTTTGCTTCTTTTGACAGACCAAACAATATTCATATAGATATCTATATCTATATCTATATATCTATATAGATATATCTACATATAGGTTGTAAATTTGGGCAAATTCAGTCACAGAATCAAGATGGAAACTTCAGAGAAACTGTGAATTTTTCCCAACTTACCTGAATAGTTGATTTAATTTTTTGAGGTTAATGGAAGAGATGCAGAGGTTCTATAGGCTGGGTAATAATTCAGCCTTGGTTTTAATTTTCACAGTCTGTCATTTGATATTCTGATATACTTTGGTCACCTCAATGGAAGTATTTATCCAAAGTTGTCTTTTAAATGTGAGGAGAAGGACCATAGAGAGAACATATCACCATCTTCATGGAAAGGTAGAACAGTCAACAAAGATTATAAGATCAAATTCATTTGAGCTTTGCAAATGTCTAACTATTTGATCTTGGGCAAGTAATTTCACCAGTTTCGGCCTGAATTTAAATGAGAGTGTTAAACTGAACACCCTCTTAGCTCTTTCAGTTCTGACATTATTTGATTCTCGTGTCAGAGCATAATTTCATGATATACTCTACACATTTTTATTCCAAAACACATTGACATCATGTTAAATTAGATTGACTCATGTTCCCCCATGTAAACAATTGTGGCTATTGCCAAAATGTACTAACAAACAGAAAACTGGCATAGAGTGTTTCAACTTCTCTTTCCTTTAATACTCTGAGCACATTTTTGATGTGTTGAACACTGCAAGGTATGCTGCTCTTTATTTGACTCATTATATCACACCAAAAGTATTTCACAGAACCTCTTTCATACCTTTTCTGGAACATCATCCAAAGTTAAACAAAAATATTTGAACAAAATGTCTTGATTAAAAAAAAATACGTCTGTGTTAGAGAAAAAAAGCAACTGCGCAAACTAGATGCTAATCTTTCTGTTTGATAAGCCAAAGCATATTGATAAGCTCCTGCCAAACAGTTGAAATGTATTATAAATGAACATAACTTTTCTTGGACAGCATGCTGACTGAGCTGTAGAATATAGCCTGGAGGCATTTATAACTAGATAGAGATACCATAGGATACAGAGTTCTCAGGAGGAAAAAAAAAAATGACAGAAATTGTGAAATGCTTTGGAAAGCAGAAATTCCAAACTATCATCTTCCCAGCAGATCTGATTACTCTCATGTGTTCCGATTTCACAGCAAACACTGATCCAGTTAACATGTGGGGAGGAAGTTTCCTAAACAAACCATTTGTGGCATCCTCGGAAATATTTCTGGATAGCTATGCATTATAAGAAAGCATGATATCATCCTAAACTGAAGTTTGTATCCATTGAGTTCTTTGATTTAAAAAAATCTCGACTAAGGAAATAAGCTCAAACTTGAATAGACACTGCTAGTTGGCCCCCAGCCTTTTAACCACTTGACTTTTATGAGAAGTCCTGACACAGGGCAGCTTAACCTAATGTACAATAGGATCCAGCAGCTCTAGTCTGTGTCTCTTCTTCCTGAATGTCCCATAGGGCTCATCTGAATACAGAGCTCCTATCTTCTTTACAAGTGACCTGATATTTGAGATTTGCTCAGCAGGCCCAAAGGAACGAGAATAAAACAAGATGTCCATGTCCTAACCTTGTCTTCACACAAAAGTCACTATAGTTTGTCTTGGGGATGGGAAGAGGGAAAAGGCACAGGTATATTTCTTCACTAGAATTTTCTCTTGGCCTTGCCTCAGCAGCTTGAGAGGCCAGCTCCCCATGCCTTCTCTAATGTCTACCACAGGCTTTTAATTTACCTGTCTTCCTCCTCACTGCTGTCCTGCCACTACCAATTCAAACACTATATCACTTTTCTTCCTTACTTGATTATACCAACCGGGGTACCTGTGGGGAACCATGGAAAAATGAGCTTTCTGCCTTCAAATGAACCAAGTAGGCAAACCCTGTGAAGAGGATGGAAGGAACTCAGATTGGGCAGAAGACGGGGAGCAAAAAGACACATAGCTCTTGCCTCCATGAACTGACCAGTCAGTCACACTTCCCTCGCTGCATTTTGATTCTTATTGTAAGTGTCCTAATTTTCTCTGACTTGATTTCTATTCAAACCCAAGTTGCTCTCCCATCTGAAGGAGTGGTTAGACATACTAGCTAAATCATAACATTTGTATTTCCCTCTGAGTCTTTAAGAAAGATCATATAGGCAGTAAAAAGTACTCTTAAAAGATTGTGTTTTCTCATAAAAACAAACAAACAAACAAACAAACAACAAAAAACTACTTTTTGCTTGTACTAGGGTAGCACATAGGGCTGGGCATTGGGGCAGAAAGTGGGAGGGACTTCCTTTGCCCCCAGGACCAGTGCTCAGAGATCAGGAGAAAGGAGTAGTCTAGACATAGCATATAACAGAGAAAAGAAATCCTCTGGACCCCGTCACCAACATCAAGGCAACTCCTGGAGGGATTTGGGGGACAGGGAGTTGCCCTCTTTAACCTCTACACACAGAGAGAAACTATAGCCAGGACCCCAGCTTGGCAGCAGCTTTCAATAACAGATAGCTCATTTCTTTAGTGATCCGGCCCCCTGATTTACAGTGAGTATCCAGCCAACCCCAACTTTAAAAAGTGGACAAGGAGGCTTGGGCCAGAGGAGATGAACCATCTGGACTTAACAGGGTCTCAATGGATAGCAACATCAAGGGCAGCCCCTTAGAGGACTCCTCAGTAGGCAGAGGCAGATCTCAGGTTTTCTCTTCTCTGTTTGAGACCATGATAATCAGGACCGAACCTTTGGTCTGAGCAATCATCATGTTCTTGGGAGTTCTCCGGTGAAACTCCAGGAAGGAAAAAATTGCCATCCCTTTAGTTGCAGAGGACACAAAGTCTCAGAGTCACTAAATTTGAATGTGTAGATTTTATATCCAAAACTGGTAAGTAAGGAATATTGATTCTACATTGGTAGATTTGGGGAGTTGTTCAGCATCCATTCATTTTCTGTCAGCTCTGATTCCTTTTGAGAAATGACTTCTTACCCATTGGACACAATCTGGTGGGACAATAATCAGGGGCCATGCCCTTCCCTATCCTAAAGACTAGCACAAGATTTAGATTGAGCCAACTGGGTACCCCTTCCCTGAAATTAAACCTGAGCACAAGGGCAAAGGGCCTGTGCTCTTTGACACAGGAGGTTCTAGAGCTCCACATCATCCCCATAGACAGTTCCTGCTGGGGCCTCTCCCGTGTTCTGCTTCTTTGTCTCTGGAGCTGCTTTATGTTTTGCCACATCCCAGCATGGTCTTCTAGGCTGCTGGCAATTTTGTGAGCCTCTGATATCCTTCCAATAAATTCCTTCTAGCTTTAGTTAGCCAAGATTCATTTCTATGACTTGTAACCAAAGGCTGTAACTAATTTACACCAACACTTATACAATGGGGGACAGTTTACAATGTATCTGTTCATTTAGTACCCCATTTTCCTCCCACAGCACTGCGACATGAGTAGAGCACATATTATTTATTATTTGATACGTGATACGTGGAAGAAAAACAAAACAAAACAACTAAGACTCAAAGGACTTAAACAACCTGTCCGTGTTGTCACAGAAACAAAGTGTCCCCAAGCCCAAGAGCTTTGGTCTCACATTCAATGCTCTTTGCACTCACTGCAGTGAAGTATAAGGCCCTCATTTATTCCCCAAAAAGCAGCAAAAGAAAGACAAATTCATTGGAAATACCCATGTTCTTTTGCTGGCATTCACGTGACTATATGTTTTTAAATTTCCCTTTTAATGCCCAGGGATCTAAATGTAAAAATATCCTGTAATATACAACAGCAATATTAATGGAGCCAGACCAAAACAGGGTGACATATTAACATTTGGAAAGATTAAAGTTATGGCGAATTGGCTCTCATGTCACCTATAATTGTTGCCCTTGAGAGGAGAGATACCTAAGTTTATCATACTGTGTAGAAGGAAATGGCTTCCTGGAAACAAAAATAAACACATCTATTTTCCAAAATGCTACTGACACTAATCAAAAGCTGTCTGAAATAGGCCTCTCGTGGGCAATAATTATTCCTCAAACTACAGAGAATTCTAGACTTTTTTCTTTATTCCTAGGACTAAATTTAAAGCATCGTTGCAACTTAATTGCTTACTACAAGTTTTATCTGAAGTTAGTAGTAATATTTTTTGGAATTTAAAATCACTAAATAATTTGCCTAAAGTCACAATGTGGCAGGGAGCCCTAGACAAAGGCTTTCTTGGACCACATGGCCACCAAAACTTCCATGTTTAACATTTCCTAATCCCTACCTCACCTGGGAGCTGGTCAGGAATGCCACATGACCTAATAAGGGATCCTAGATGCTAACCCAGAAACCTCAGGGTATATAGCTCCAAGTCCTGTCTGGATCGGGGCTCAGCCCCTGGATATGAAACCACTGAGCCGGTGCTGGCATCAATAAATGTTGCTTCCCGCCCTGAGCCTTGGTGTCCTGTCTCTCTGTCCGAGTATCCCGCAACATAATTGGGGTCTCATCCAGGATACAGAGGCGGTGATATTTTCTGCTTCCTTTGTCCCTGAGACCCAGCTCCCCCGGATGAAAGGGGACACGAACTCTACTCGGTGCCAGCAAACCCTTGTCCATCAGTGGAAACTCTACCCCCCACCCCATCCCCACCCCTGCCGACCACAGGGGACCAACCCGGGAGCACAAAGGAACTTAGAGGACTATGGGAACCAGCTTGGGAGTGCCGCCCGACCGGACAGGTAAGGACCCGGGTCCCTTAAGGCAGCCTGTCCATCAGCAGACAGAAGGGAAGACTGATCATCTCCCAGCATCACCCAAGTATCTCAATTTCTGAGAGAAACCGTGACTTCCAGGAACAGGGTGGCAGGCGGAGTATGAATCTGTTTGAGTCCGTGTGAATGAGACACAGCCTGACTGCGACGGGAGTGTTGAGTCCTGAACTGCCCTTATAGGAGGCCTAAAGGATGGTAGCAAAAAGGCCATCAATATGAACAAGATCTCTGAAGTCCTCCAGGGACCCAAGGAGAGCCCAACCCAATTTTATGAAAGACTCTGTGAAACGTTCTGTCACTACACTTCCTTTGACCCTGAGGCCCTCGAGAATCAGCAGATGGCCAATGCCGCTTTCATTGGGCAGTCCCAGGGTGACATCCAGCGGAAACTTCAGAAACTGAATGGATTTGCTGGCATGAATATCAGCCAGCTCCTCAAAGTAGCAACCAAGGTCTACGTCAACCGTGACCAAGAAGCTCGTTGAGAAGCACATTGGAAGATGAAGGAAAAGGTGGACTTGCTCACTGCTGCACTTGTTGAGTGGGCTGGGACCCCAGGGCAAAATGCCATTCCAAACCTGGGACCACCCCAGCGAGGGCAACGTCAAGGGGGACCACCCACCAGGAGACCAAGGCTGGGACAAGACCAATGTGCTTACTGCCACCAACAAGGCCACTGGAAAAATGAATTATCCTTAGTGGTTGGGGAGGATGCCAACAGGTCCAAATCCCCGGAGGCCGGGTCGAGTCACTCAAGGCCATTACCAGCCGCCCCATCAGGCACCAAACCCTTCTGGAGACTTCATCGGACTCGCTGGCATGGAAGAATACAGGGAAGAGTAGGCCAGACCGGGCTTCATCCAGCTGGGCCCCCAGAAGCCTATGGTCCAAATGTTAATTGGGGGTTGACCCACTGATTTTATGGTTGACATGGGCACTGAACATTCTGTTGTGACATGGCGCATAGGTCCCTTCTCCCCAAAACAGGTCACCATCATGAGTGCCATGGGAGGACGGGTCCCTCGACCCTTTCTACAGCCTCGACAATGTACCCTCGGAGGCCGAGAAATTACTCATCAGTTCCTCTACTTGCCAGACTGCCCTGTAGCATTATTGGGAAGAGACTTACTAGGAAAACTCCAGGCTCAATTCACCTTTAACCACAGTGGCAATGCTGAACTAACATTAGGTGAATCAGGGGCTAAGATTATGTCCCTCACCATACCTCGGGAGGAAGAATGGCGACTCTTTAGCCTTGTAGAAGAGTTCGAGAGGGACCCGAGCTCCCCTTCTCAATACCGGGAGTTTGGGCAGAAGACAACCCACCGGGCCTGGCATGACGTGCAGCCCCAGGAATTGTAGAACTAAAACCTGGGGCAGAACCAGTGCACCACAAGCAATACTACACCCCCCATGGAACACAACTAGGCATCCAAAAACATTTGGACAGGCTCCTAAAATATGGGATTCTTTGTCCCTGCCAGTCACCTTGGAACATGCCCCTGCTTCCAGTCCAGAAGCTGGGAATGGAAGATTACCATCCAGTGCAGGACCTGACGGCAGTAAACCAAGCAACAGTTGCTCTACACCCAGTTGTTCCCAATCCATATACTCTTCTGAGCCTCATCCCAGCTGAAACAACCCACTTCACCTGCCTGGACCTCAAGGATGCCTTCTACTGTATTCGTCTGGCCTCACAGAGCCAGCCATTCTTTGCCTTCCAATGGGGAAAACTTGAAAATGGGGACAAAGGCCAGCTAACATGGACAAGGCTACCACACGGCTTCAAGAACTCCCCAACCATTTTCGAGGCCATCTGAGCTTCGGACCTAAAGCCTTTTCCAACCAGTCAAACTGGCTGCATACGACTCCAATATTAGATGACCTCTTGCTAGCTGGAAAGAGCTACGATGATTGCATTCAGAGTACATATCACATCCTTAAACTCTTGAGGGAAGAGGCTACAAGGTCTCCAAGAAAAAGGCTCAGATATGCCAAGACAGGGTCAAATATATTGATTTCCACCTGTCACAAGGACAACGCCAGCTCGGCCCAGAAAGAAAACAGGCAGTATGTACCATCCCAGTCCCCACTACTCAAAACAGGTCCATGAATCTTAGGGGCAGCAGGCTTCTGTAGGATCAGGATCCCCAACTTTTCCACTATGGCCAAACCCCTTTACGAAGCCACAAAGGGGGGTGAACGTGAACCTTTTCTGTGGGAGTCTCCACAACAAAAAGCTATTAATGAGATTAAACGGGCTCTCACTCATGCTCCAGGCCTAGGGCTCCGGGGCATCACCAAGCCTTTCTTCCTCTACGTACGTATGGAAATGCCAGTGGGAGTCCTTACCCAACTGCTAGGGGATTGGCACCGGCGGGTAGCCTACCCCTCAAAACAACTCGACTCAGTGGCATTAGGATGGTCATCTTGCCTGAGGGCGCTCACAGCAACAGTCCTCCTCATGTCTGAGGCTGACAAGCTGACCCTAGGTCAGGAATTAACTGTCTGGGCTCTGCACTCAGTTTGAGCCCTGTTAGATCATAAGGGACACTACTTGCTTACCAACTCCCGGATTGCCAAGTACCAAGGGCTACTGTGTGAAAACCCATGAGTCTACCTTGAGAGAGTATGAACCCTAAACCCAGCCACTTTACTGCCTGTAGGGCCTAGGCCCCTAGACCGTGACTGCATCGAAGTCATGGATGAAGTGTTCTTCAGTAAGCCAGACCTGACTGACCAACCTCTTATGGACCCTGATGTAGAATACCATACCGATGGTAGAAGCTATGTCCAGGAAAATAGATGGTTGGCTGGATAGGCTGTGGTGACTCTACACACCACCATTAAAGTGAAACCCCTCCCACAGGGGACCTCCGCACAAAATGTGGAGCTCATCTCCCTGACTCGAGCCCTTCAGCTAGCGGCTGGGGTAAGAGCCAATATTTATACCAACTCTAAGTATGCCTTCACTACCCTCCATGTTCCTGGGGCTTTATACAAGGAAAAGGGATTAACCAATTCAGGAGGGAAGGAGATAAAATATGGACAAGAGATTCTAGATCTCCTAAAAGCAGTATGGGCACCCAAGAAGGTAGCAGTCATACACTGCAGGGACCACCAAAAAGGTGACATCGTTGCAGCCTGAGGTAATCGCAAGGCAGACCAAGCTGCCAAGTTAGCTGCAGCCAAAAAAGCCCTCAAACTTCCAATGTCAACAGCCTCCCTCTTTCCCAGCCCTTTGGCCAAGTGGGATCCCAAATATTCCCACCAAGAATAGGCCTGGTGCGAGACTGAAGGGGGAAG
>NW_017731371.1:2411004-2411883 GCF_001890085.2 Hipposideros armiger
TGCATCACTTGGAAACTACACACCGCTTACCACCCACAGAGCTCAGGACAAGTAGAACGCATGAATTGGACCCTCAAGTCCCACCTGAAGAAACTATGCCAAGAGACACACCTCCATTGGGACAAGGCCCTTCCAATAGCACTCCTGAGGATACACTCAGCTCCTACCAAGAAGACGGGCCTTTCCCCTTATGAGGTCATATATGAAAGGCCACCTCCACTCATTAGAGGCCTTCGGGGGGACCTTAAAGAAATAGGAGACCTAACCTTAAGACAATAGCTTGAGGCATTAGGGTCTACCCTACAGAACCACAACCAATGGGTACAGGAGAGGCTCCCCATTAGCTTAGCAACTGAAGTTCATCCCTTTAAGCCCGGGGATTCAGTTTGGGTTAAGGAATGGAACCTCCAGCCCTTAAAACCTCTGTGGGGGGCCCCTTTACTGTCATTTTGTCTACCCCCACGGCAGTCAAGGTTGCAGGGATCACTCCATGGATACACCACAGCAGATTGAAACCTGCAGCTGCTAGCTGGAACTGCATCTGTGACCCCTCCGAGTCCCTCAAGATCACTCTCCAGAGAAAGTGGCCAGCGGTGTTACTGGTCCTTAGGAGGAGATCACCAGCCCCGCTTTGGTCACACCGGAAACTGACCAATCTACGTATGGCTAAAGCTTGACGAATTCTTCCTTGCAAGATGCTTATCCCAAGGACTCTAATCCTTACCTTCACCCTTTTCTTCCCAGTTGGGGGTGATATCACCACCTCATGCCCTAAATCATGCTTCCAGTCCTTTTGGCTGGGAACAACGTCTCAGGTAGCCTTTGTCTCCTACACACACATGCCTGCCCAATGCTATCAGAGTAGAACTCCTAAGGCTT
>NW_017731371.1:2414803-2429145 GCF_001890085.2 Hipposideros armiger
AAAAAAAATACCCTCCCTTAACATCTATACATATATGCATACACAAAATACTTGATTCTATTGGTATCACTCATGCTGGGGTTTATATTAACTGACTCTACAGTTGGTTCTGTTGCTTTGATTTTATTTGTTTCTTAATTTTTACAAAATCGATTTATTGAACCCAAATTAAAATTGTTATGGCCCGAAAACATAAGTCAAAGCCTAAAACTAACTAATAAGCCAAAGAAATATATGAAGTGAAGCTGGAAAGAATATAAGAATTTATATAAATTTCAATAATCATATAATTAATTATATGATATGCCAATAGGAACATCTCCAAACACATATAGAAGGAGATCCAAGAACCTACTTGTTTTATTCCTAGATGAAAGGCAGATCTAAAATAGTAAATAGTCCCTAGAGTGATGGTTGTATAGCACCAAGTTTAACGTTAAGACTGACGGTCAAATTTGATTACCTCTCCTAACTCTGACTTCCTTTACCAATTTTCTTCATCTAGCTTAGTGATTTGTTGGTATTTTTATTGTTTTTTAATATATTGCTCCCTGTTGCAGGTTAAGCACATGGTTAATATTTCTACAGATAACTACTCTTGATATGAAAATCAAGTATTGTAAAAAGCAAATAAAGTGTTTTGGAAAATCAAGAGACTAATCTTGTAGGGTGTGATTTGCAGGGAGGGCAGAATAGGAGTAATGTTGATGCAGTTTGTTTGTTTTTTTTCCTTAGAGTTCTCTTCTAAAAAAAAATGTTAGATTATTACAAAGAATCGATTCCTTTGCAAGCTTCCCATTCTCTCTTTATTCCATTCAAAAAACGTTGTACACATATTTACCCAGAGAGTACATAAATATAAATATCTTTGGAGTATAAGTGAGTCCTACTTTATGTGGGGAGTAGAGGGAGGAGGGAAGGAAAGAGTTAGTGTTCACAATTTGCTGCTTTCTTTGACCTTCTCCATAGCTCTCTGTTGTCTACACATCTGACAGACTAAGATGTGGAAGTAGATCAAATTTCCTTTTTTCTTTCCACAGGTTAATGACATTTGCTCTGAAGGCCAGGTGATTACTCAAGAATTGGGAACTGGAGACAAGGAGCCAGGAGGCTGTATCTCAGGAATAATATCCTCTATTTATGTGACGAGAGTATTGAGAAAGTTCCCAAGTTATTAGTCTATATAAATAACATTGCTACCCACCTGGCATTTTCTCAAAGAGGCAGGCCTCTAATACCCTTTCTCTAGTTTCTATAAAGAACAAATTTAAGTCCTGTTTCAAGTCACCTTGGGGTGTTAAATATTCTATTTATTCCAAAATGTACATAGCTAAAAAAAATGGTTTTAGGATCATTTATTTTTCATCACTTCTCTAAATATTCTATTTCCCAGATTCATCATCCATCCATTTATTCAACAGGCTTGGCTCCAAATACATTTTGACAGTTTCAAATCCAAACATACCCTCAAAGGATGAAAAATCACTGATAACATTCTTTTGAATGTTCAGGGACTGAGGAAAATGCCTAATAAAGCCATGCTAACAATGAGGCCCCGATCCTAGAGCCAGCTCTTGCCAGAATGATATTGATTATGCAAGAACACTTCAAAGCTAATCAAGACACCCTCTCTCCTACACACACATACGCACACACAAATCAAGGCCTTGCAAACAAGGCAGATTAATAGTGTCCTAAGGTAGAAACAGAGTAAAAGGGAAAAAAACATCCTCAAAGTCAGTTCTTTCGGGGGATATTACCTGACTCTTCTATTCACTTCACATTCTATAGTGGCTGCAAGTCCGAGCCTCATCAATGTTTAAAAAAAAATGTGTGCCTTATATTTGTTTGTGTTTTGTTCCTGGATCTTTATACAAACCAACCATCCAAATGATGAGAAATCTATCCACAGCTCTTTCTAGCTTTTGCCTGTGTGTGGTGTTATTTCAGGAACCAAAGTGTGAGGAATTTTCATGCTTCTTAAAAATAGGAATATTTCATGCTATATCTCTTATGGATTCTGCAATAGATAGATGAATTAGTTTCAAATGGCTGGGTTTTTACTCCCATTAACTAACTCTAAGGCAATGCTCTGTGGATTCTTCAACATGTGGAATCACAAAGTCCAGAGGGAAAATAAAGGACAGGATATATGAACCTTGACTCTTGAATGAGCTGAGGTGCTCGGAGTCACCAACATCTTGGAACACAGAGTTGAAGAATGGTATTTCTTAGGTAATTATGATCTCAGCGAGTTCTAATGGAGCGATAATAGTTTGGCAGATCTTGTATGTGGTGTACATTTCAAAGCCCTCACAAGTTCCAGGGGAAGAAAGTTATTCTTTTACCTCAGGAAAAAAAGAACAATTGACCTATTGGGACAAAGGAGAAAATTGACTACAGTTCCTTTGGCTCTAGGGTCCCTTGTCATTTAGAAAATAGTGATTGGATTACAGAGTGGATTAGCATAATTTAGTGGCAAAAGCTCTTGTAACCATTTATCTTCTGGACAAATGGCTACTGAACCATATTTCAATTCCTTTCCTTCTCCCTATCTTAGTTTGGTAGGGGGAAAAAAAGGGAATGGGAGACTGAGGGAGAATAATATAACTCTAAAACACTGAAAACACAAAATCACATGGCACAGTAAATGTCCCACTGTGAGTGAGGATGACAAGGACTGCACACAGTATTATCAGAAACAAACAAACAAAAAAATGGAAATGAAAGTACTCATTGTATCTATAGATTACACAAAGCTAAAGGTGGTTGTTTGAATAATATTGATTCTCTGCATTGAATTAACTTAATAAACTATTTTAGGGTTTTATTCCTCTTTTAAAAACCACAGTAATACATACAAATTGTTAAAAAAAAAAACAGTCAAATACTACAAAGGAGTTTTAAATGTTTAAAAACTGTCCTCATCCCCATTCCTTTCTACCCCAGGGTCCTGCTTCCCAGAAACAACCACCTTAATTTTATTGTTTTTAAAGATTCAGTTAACCTTCAATAATATTTTATACTGAAATTATTGATTTTCTTTGGGCATTCTTTTTCAACTTGAAGATGAGGATTTAGCTAAGTGAAGACTGAAAACTAATCAAAGGGATTGGGTTAATATGACATGTAAAATAGCTCACTGCAGAGCTAAGCAGGGTGCCAGGATTTTCTGTCTTTCTTCACAGGTCCAAAATCATGACCTTTGTGTCAAAGGAGATGGATCAAGTGCACTAAACATGCAGCCACACAAATGACTTTTCCTTAAAAATCATTATTAACTACAAGACTTCATCTCATACTTGAGTTTGCTTCTTATTCGGATCATTATTCTCTTGTAGCACTTTTGTTGTATTTGTTAGCATTATCCTTTCCTGGGTTTTATAATTGCCTTTTTTTAAGGGAAAATTAAAAGCTCATATACTTCTTTATCCATAAAACATCACCTTCTCTGTGAAGTCTCCTTGCTCCCCCAACCCACCCAATGCAAAGTAAGTAATTCCCACCTTTAAGTTCCTATAGCATGCAATTTTGCCTGCTATATTTAGTAAAAGACTAGCTAGAAACAGAGCACCAATTCTATTGCATTCTAATTATACATTTAAGTCTATGTCTACTGGAATAGACTATAAATTCTTTAAAGAGAAAAGCATTATGTTACCTTTTTATGACCTACCTCTTGCACACTGCCCAGCACAAACATGTTGTCTTTGCTGTATGAATAAATGAACATGGTCTGTGAACACATTTCTCGCAAGGGGTTAATACTCACTCATCTCAGCCTCTCATCTCCACCCTCCTTTTTTCTAGGTTTATTTAGGAACATCTAAAATTAGAAGACAATGTAAGTTGTAAGCTGTTTTTTTAAAAAAATTCCAGGACAATATAGCTATATGTTATCCTCTGACTTTGAAAATAAAACAGGAACCATCACAAAGACGTTGGCATTCTTCTGCTTTTCATCTTCCTCTTATAAGTATCTCTTTTTTAAAAAAAATATAATTTATTAGGAACTTGAAGACAGAAAGCATCAGAAATGCTTGAATTCATCTAAATTGTTTTCTATTTCTTTAAAAGCTCATTTATAAAAACAGAATATAAGTGACATAGAACATATCAATTTAAAGATATAGACTATGAAAATATAATGACATAGACCAATTCCTATACTAGGCAAATGGGGTTGATTTCCTCTTTACTGTGATGATCAGATTTCTCTCAAAGTAATCTGTGATTACAAGTTTCTCAGGGGCTTTCTAACGTTTGTCTTATTTAGTGTTATCACAATAATGTTATCACAACAGAGCATTTTTAGGATAATATTCACAAAGCTTGTATTGTTAGACTTTGAAAATGTCCTCATATTTATTGGGAGTGGTTTGGCTTTAGTTCCAGGCTAAATGTCATTATGGGTTAGATCCTTTTTGAGCCATTATCAATCATCATGGCTGAAGTTTGACAACAGCAAAATCATCTTAACTTCAGCCACCCATGTCTAAAAAATTGGATCCTTTTCGCTGAAGCATCATGTTGACAATGAGGGTTTCCTGACTCCCTATGATAGAATTCACCACACCCTACCCCATGGCCCCTCTGAATCCTCTCCATACCATCAGAGAATGTGCTAGGCTTGCTTACACTCATTTTCTTTTTTCTACTTCATTATCATCCCCATGCAACCTTGGAAGGCATGGCTGTATGTTTATGTCCCAGTGCCACTGTATAGTAGGCATCAAGTACATGTTTGCAGAAATGAAGAAATCTTTCATATGGAAAGAACTTCTTTTAAAACAGCTTCCTCATTCAAAAATCCCAAAATTATTGCTTTGGGCCCTAATCCTTAGTCTCTAATTAAACAATTAATTTGATTAAGAATTATATTTTCTAACAATTCAAAGCACGAAATTTCATGGAATTGAGGAGATGGCAAGACTAAAAAGCCCACCACGGCCTTGAGCTGGCATTCAGGCACGCCTGGAATTGTGTGATGAATTGGTAAAACAGAGTGGGTGAAGGCTTATTTGCATGGAGCTGGGGTTACTGTGAGTGTGAAAAAAAGTGACCCCAAGGGAAAAAGAAACTACACATTTAACTTTGCCTCGTTCAGAAAAGAAAGAGAAATTGTAAGTAAACAGTGAAAAAAACCGTTTCTCCAAACTTTTAAATAAGTAGGATGCAGGAGGCACTGCTCAGAAGGTATTCTAACAAAATGAAACATGAGGAGTGAACCTTTCTTTTCTCTGGGTGCCTTGCCTGGGACCACGGGACAGTCCTGGCCCCACAGTCAGAGCATGCATTGTGGCATCCTGGTGATCAATAATGCCACTGGCAGGGAACAGTGCACTTAGTAGAGGAGCCAAAGACACCATGGGACCTGGAGTTGGAGAGTGGCACAAAATGATAACGTGATGACTGGAAGTTATAATGCCCAACAGAGTTCTGGCATGGTCAGCTAAACAAGCATGTTTGTGAGCATGTGTGACACAGACCCTGAGGACTCCCAGCTATATTTGGGGAGAGTTCATTTTTAGGAGATTAAAGGTCCTACAGAAGTAGGTAGAGTCCAGAAGTCAGTGAAATTTGGATGATCTATTTAGTCAGTCATTATTATTGAGTACTGACTATGTTCTAGGAATTGTGCTGGGCATGGGTTATTGCTGGTAAAGTGACTCCATCTGCAGCCCCAGATGGGATGGCCTGGGAAAAACCTGATGGCAATAAAATTTTAGAGTGGCTGCTCACGACAGCAAAACATAAAGATAAAACTGAAGTGGGGAAAATACGACTAATACAGATATGAAAAAAGCAGATTTAGCCAACGGAGATCACGTTTTTTTCTCATCTAATTAGCAAACATTTCAAACGTCAATAACATCAAGTGTAGACAAGACAAAAGGGAAGTATGTACTCTCATACTATATAGGTTTGAAATGGTAATGATTGCAAACTTTTGAAGGCAATTTGGCAATATATATTATATCATATCAGTGTAAAAATCCCTACTTCTCTGCCATTGAAAAACACATGCACATATATTCATGAAAATACAAATACCAAGCTTTGCTTTGCAGCAAATATTTACAGTGAAAAAGTAGTAACAACCAAGATGTTGAGCAATGAGGAATGGCTAAACAAAATATGACCCACCTATAAAATGGAGAACCATACAACAATTAAGAAAAAATAAGTAATCTAGAATGTATTAGTATTAGAAAAATCTCCCAGACACATTATTGCTAATACAGATTTACAATTTCTACGTAAGGATGGTATTCATTTCAGAGAAAAATAGAGCATAGAGATTACAAATACAGACCTGGATAGAAATCTTGGCCCTGCCACTTTCTGACTGTGCAATCCTAGGCAAGTTATTTAATCTTTCTGGGTTCCTAGTTTTCTCAAAAGTAAAAAGTAGTTACGGATAATACTTCACCTCACAGCATTGGTGTGGGGATGAAATTTAACATGTTTACAGCAGCACCTGGCACAAATAAGTACTCACGAAATGTTAGCTATCATTATTAGTCTTTCAAAAGTTCACAAGCAAATTAAGTATTCTCTTTCTGAACACACACCATCACACATGCATATGTCAGGGGGGTGCCAAAAAAATGTATACAAGTGGACACTGGTCAATGTTGCTCTAGCAGTTGTTCGCCGTAATCAGAAGTGTCTGGACACTGATGGTAACCACTTTGAGCACCTCTTGGAATTGCAGAAGTCAAACGTGACTTGTACTCATCTTTTGTTATCAGAATATATTGAGTATCACAATTTTAATACAGTTTTCCTTTCTTAAAATGTGTATACATTTTTTTCGCACCCTGTATATGCAAAGACTGTGATCCTGAAGGATATACACCAATCTGGAATAGTGGTTATGAGTGCAGAGGGAATTTGGCTTAGAGATGAATCAGGGGAGTTTTTGCCTTTTTCAATAATCTTACCATAAGAAGACATTCTTGTATTATTATGAATTTAAATATTAAAAATATACTGAATGAAAAGAAATAAACAACATGAGGAAAATGAGAAAGAGTACAAGTCCTGAACAGAAAGGCAGCCTATTGACTATGAAGCATAGCAGAATATACCACCCCAAAATATGCTCTTTGGCTTAAGGTTTATTTATTTATTTATTTATTTATTTATTTATTTATTTATTTATTTTAAAGATTTTTTTATTGGGGAATTGGGGGATGGGAACAACGCTGGGGAATTGGGGGAAGGGGGAACAGACAAGTTGCTGTCCTTTTGTTCTTCAGGCTAGTTGTGGAGGACGTTGCTTCACTGGCCCAAGTTGGAACCATCATTGCGCTCTTCCCAGGCGAGGCAGACCAGTCGCCGGCTTCTGGAAGGCCGCTCACGGCAGCTGCTGGCCGCTCACGCTAGCTGCTGGCTACACACGGTAGCCCATGGCAACCCACTGCCACAGGGGCTGCAGCCTACGCCATCGCTGGCGACTCACGGCAGCCCAGCTCCAGGTTGAGCTATTGTTCAGCACCTTAGCTGTAGAGGGCAGTGTCACTGGCCCTCATATGTGGGATCCAAACGGGGCCCTCTGGCGTCCCAAGCCAGCTCTTAACCAACGCACCACTCGGCCGGCCCTGGCATAAGGTTTATTTTGAGATTATTTTGAGAAACAGGAGAAGCTCTAAAAACAGAGTAGAAGTTACCCTTTTGTAAAGGACATTTACATTTATAAAGGAAATCTCCATTTTAAGGAACAGAATGACTAAATCACAAGAAAACATTACAGTGGTGATGGCACCTACCTAAATCCACATAACAAACTTTACTGTTGTTAATGCTTGTTTTTCCTGGTAACCACCCTTAACTGACCCTATACACACACACACACACACACACACACACGCACACATCTTTCTTTTGTCTTTAGCTAAAGATGGTATTTAAGCTAGAGGCTTAGGCCACCTCAAAGAGTTATTTATTTTTTCCCTGGATATCTTCCATCTATATATGACATACACACATTAATAAATTTCTGAATGTTATGGCCAGAACCCCTAAGTGTCAGAGTACCTGGACTCAATAAAATATCAAATAGTGTTACTTCTAAAATAATCGAAGTAATGATTTCTGAATAAAACACAATAAGAATATGCCTCAGGAATAATCTAAAATTTTTCATAAATTATTCAGAAGGAAGACATCTCTCTCTCTCTCTCTCTCTCTCTCTCTCTCTCTCTCTCTCTCCCTCCCTCCCTCCCTCCCTCCCTCTCTCTCTCTTACTTATTTCCCGTTTCTTTTTGTAGAATGTTTTGAGCTGTGTAAAGCTCTGTGTAAATAGTAATCATTAAACACGAATTACAAGATTATAAACTTAGTTTCTGTTGAAAGAGTGATAGCAACTCCATGCTGTCAACTCCAGGCTTGACAAGAAAATGCATCCGTGAAATAAGCTGAGCCTCTGTAAAGAAAAGCAGCTTTTAGCACCAACAGCCATCTCAACCTCCATGAGGCTCAGGCAAGTTGCATAATAAGAACAGACAAATGGAATTGGAAAAACCAAACTGAGAAGAACTGATTCTGGAAAGAGTTAGACACAGAGTGCATAGTGGAGCCCTCTAACTTCACCCCCATCAGAGAGGGGCAGAGGAAGGACTTGGATCTTCCCAAAGAGGCAGAGAGGCTGCAAAGCTCCCCATCCATCGCTAAGTTGGCTTTTTAGCTCCACACTCCCTCCTGCTCTAGCACCTGGGCTGCCCTGAGTTACCGTTCTGTTCATTCCTTGCCTCCTGGCTGGCTCTGTACCTCTCACTCTCTTGACCAATTTTAGGGAAATAAAACAATCCTGCCAATGAAAGACCTCACCATACCAATACAGATACGAGAGAGAGAACTCAATTTATTAATGAGTAGGCATGACACAGATTTACGCACACAGAAACATGGACAGTCAGGGTAGGATTTCATACACGTTTATATAGCAAAATAGAAAACTATTAGAATGTTCTTTCTTGAGATTACCTAATGTATGACTACGAAGGACTTCTAAATTAATCTTATAGGCATGGGTTTACAGTTCTGAGCGTCAGAAGATCCATGACCTAGCACTGCAAAATCCAGAGTCTAATGCTATAAAAAAAACGGGGCATATTCAAGGAGTTTAAGGAGACACTCTAACAAGGAGAGGATGGGGTGAGGCTGCTGCCTCCTTCCTCTTTATAAAACACTAAGAGCTTGATCGTTCTACTTTACAATTTGAAAGCTTACTTTACCACACAAAGGGGGAAATCCCTATTCATGTGTCAAAACCTTAGATGATTAGCTATTTGGGGCCTCTCTTGTCAAATGCAATTTCAGGGCTTTGTCTGTAATATCAAACAAAATCTTGCCTTTGGGGCTGAGAAGATGAGAACTGTCGTCATTCTTTCTCTGGATTTGACTGAAGTGGACAAAGAAATGAAGTTTATATCAGGCTACCTTGGAGACGGGGTCACCTGCCTTTAGGGTCCAACCCCTGGCTCCTGAGAGACTCACAAAAGCCCTCTCTGCCGGCATTGTTCTGGGGTTTGGAAGGTGGGGGATTAGACAGGCCCAGCCTCAGCCACAGGGAGCATGTGGGGGGACATTTCCACTCCCCACTTCACTTTCCACACCGATTCCTCATCACTGGCCGTCCTCCACTCCTGTATCACCGCTTCAACCTCGCGCTCCTATTAAGGCAAAGCAGAGGTTTAGGGCTTTAAATAAAACCATCTTAAGAACAATCTCTAACGAAACAGCTGATTCTTAGAGAATGTGCTGATAACACAATCAGTTCAAGCCTGGCATTCACATCTATTTTTCCAAATTCCTATTTTAATAGGCAACAAAGCTTTGCTGCTGAGCTCTGAGGCTGCCAGAGAAAGCAGCTCCCAAATATTAAAAGTTTATAATGAGGCTTCAAAGCCACAGCCCCTGTGCTTGGTCCACCACATCCTCGCCACCAACAAATGAAGTCTCCCTTTGCTCTGTTCTGTTGGTCGCCTCATTTTTAACATCTGACTTGTCCCAATCCAGACAGCATGAGCCTGGGCAGACCCCAGACAACTGGACTTGTGACAAGCAGATTACAAAGCTGGTTTATCCTGGCATTGTGTTGCTGCAGCTCTTTCTGCAGCCAGAGCCTCAGCGACAGCAGGGAGCACTAATTGCTCATTTGCGGCAGTGACCTTTTCAACTGGACGGTGCCTGGGATCTGGTTCCCCGTTGATGTCTCTCTTCTTTAATTACAGTGCCCTGGCAGGGAAAGAAGCACCCAGTGGCCTGGAGGACGGTAGTAGCTAGTGTCTGGGCCCGTCTCACTCTACTTCTCAAAGCAAAGAACTGAGGCAGAGGTATCTGTTTTATTCACTTTGTTTTTACACTTGGATTCTGACATCCAATGTAAGCCCCCGGGATCAGAAGTGTATTAGGAAATTATGTGAAGACATTTATCTGGGAGTCATTTGTTTTTCAAAAGAAAACTGGACAAATTGCCACCAGGCAGCAAGTGGAAGATATTCAGAGAGATCTGTTTTGATTTTTAATCCCCAGACCTCATAATTTTCGGCTGAAGTCAGTATCTGTGGCTGCATCCTATTGGATGGCATCTCAGCCAACAATCTATGTTCATTTACTACCTCTTGTGTATGCAAATCCACTACAAGAGTAATCTGATGCTGACAAGACAGTACCTATGCGGTCAACAAAACTTTCCGGGGAGATTAGTGGGTTGTTGGCACTTATGCAAAAAACTTTGCAGGACAAGAATGAGCTTGGCAAAGGAAAGAGAAAATTCTGAGGGACATGATAGTTGAACCGATGTCAGAATCCTGTGATACTGTCTGCAGGTTGTAAAGAAGGGATGAAGGGAGACAGCAGCCGTGCAACAGAGTGAAGGGACAACAAAGTGAGAACTGTCACATTTACTGTCTGCCATGGTTCAGGTATTCCAGTTCAACTATATATTTAAAAACATACTGTTCAAGTGTGTGGCAGAGTGGAGAGGAGAGGAAACACCTGTGCCTATCATCCAACTAAACTCTAATGGAAAATTGGCCAAACACGTGTGGATGAAAAAAGGAAATATTCCAAGGGCAGAAATAGAAGAGGAGAAGTAGAAGAGAATTATGAGAAAGGAACACAGCAATACTAGTATGATAAAAGTTCTACAACAGGGCAGTTGCACCTAAGTTACGTTTCTCAGTGATTGTATACATCAATTTTACTTTTCTTTTTTGTATCTCACCAACATTTAATGCTAAACCTGAAGCATCAAATCAAGTCCCTGCCCCTCTCCCATAGCCCATGCACCTTACCTATACTTTCTCAATCCCACTACCTCCAGAAATATTTTTTTTAAATAAACATTAATTCTAAGGTATGAATCTGTTGTACATTGTGGGGTTTAAATAAATATTATCTATATCGTATACCACATGGCATAATACATATGTATTTGATATCTGATGATATATATTATTAGAGTCTCAGAAATTAAAATTGCTGAGGGGTTGCAATCAAGCCTCTGCCCTCATCTTAAAGAGCTACCAAAAGAAAACAATGGAAACTTAAAGAGAAGTTTAACTTCAAGAATAACTATATTTTGAGGATGATAAGCAATAATGTCACATAAGATTATTTACAGCTGGCACCATCACCATCTGAAAGATGTTCATCATGCCTGTGTGTCAGGAGAAGGAAGAAGGCCTTTTCCCATGTTTGGACCACAGATCAGGCACCTGGGTCTGGCTCTGGTTCTCTCCAACAGCTCTTCCTGTGATTGGTGTCATTTTCTCTATCCTTCATGGGAATAACATTTGAGTTCCAGCTACCATGTTCATTCCAATATTAACTCAGAATTAAGTAAAGGGCATTATTTTTAAACCCTATCTGGCACTTCATGCTGATATCAACTAGCTAGAATTCAACGACAGAATGAAGTTCTTAATAGACTTTTTAGGAAGAAAAGTAATTTTCCCTGTGGAATATTATGAATGAGCCAGTTCAATCCATCCTCACAGACAAATTGGTGGATACCATGATACCTACTAATGTGATGATGCACTTATAAGAGAAATTATATAAATTTACATAATTTTCTCGTACATGTCACTGAAATGTGTTCTGAATTGCTCTTCTAAACATTAATCCCATTGTCTTTACTTAAATGGGCATATTCTAAAGCCCATTCTTAGTCTAAAACCCCCCACTGACTTCAGAGGGAGATTTTCCTGACTAAAGATGACAGGATACAATTCCATGTAGGCTGAGTGACTGTCTGTCATTTTTATTACTTGGGGCTGAAAATGTTTTCCAGCAGTACAAACCCCAAGGGACCCCATGGTGCCTAAATTATCCATCTGTATTGCTATTTGGATCCTTGTCCATCTGACTCCACAAGGGACCAGAGTCACTCACCTGCTATTGACCACAAAGGCATAATTTCTGTGCCTTACATTATTGACCAAGGAATGCATTTTCCAGCTGTGAAAAGTATAAATACAGAGGTTATATTCCAAAGTGAAAGAAATACTGGCATCCAGGAACAGCTAACTGATCTTTACCAAGGGAAAGGGTATATTTGTACAACCAAAACTAAACTGAGAAACAATTCATTGTGTGGTGAATGCAAAGATTTTTCAATGTCCATTCCAATTTCTGGTTGGGGGGTGGTGAGAGATTTAAAAACAGAGGTGGGAAAGGGGTGGTGAGCTTTATTTTGTTAATATCCTGCTCTTTTCAAAATAAAATAATTCATATTTAGATTTTTATTAAACCAAAAACTTAGCATATTCTTGAATATTCCACATATAATTTTTGAGATGTTATTTTAATGTCATATTCTAACTTCAGTACTTCATAGAATCAGAGCAAACACACACACACACACACACACACACACACACACACAATTTCAATAACTAGGATTTTGGCTTCTTTCTGTAGTCTCCTCAGTGAGAAAATTGAAAATTACAAGAATAGAAATTCTTTTGTCCCCAGGCAAAAATGCAAAAGCCCATTTAAGGGAGAATGACTACCAAAAAGCCAACCAGGAGACAACCATAACATATTCTTTTTTTTCTTTTTTCCCAACATTGATTTGGTTCTTCATCTTTATATACTTAAAAAAAAAATGACAGAGAAACAAATGTTCTTCTATTGTTTACATTTGAGGTTTACAGAGAGAGCAATCAGCAGATTTTCTGTTAGATCCATCTATCTGTCACTGTGTTTTATTGGATACGGCTGCAGCTGAATCAAAAAGAGGAAAAAGAAGTGAAAGTGACAAAGATGGTTATAAAAATAGAAAAAAGGAATGAAATCTCTT
This sequence comes from Hipposideros armiger, assembly GCF_001890085.2. Lineage (NCBI taxonomy): Eukaryota > Metazoa > Chordata > Mammalia > Chiroptera > Hipposideridae > Hipposideros > Hipposideros armiger. Next base: position 2,428,122 of record NW_017731371.1, read on the forward strand.
GAGTGTAAGAGTGGTCCAAATACAGCTGTGAGCAATATTCCGTGTTTTTATAAAGTGTGAGCATGCGCCCTTGCCACATGAGAAACAAATTATGAAGACCAAGCATGAAAGAACAGATTTTGGCATTGTATTCAGATGAGATTCATGATGAAGTTTATCAGACACATTTCATCTTATGCACAATTGAAACTGTGCTACATAGCAATTAGGTAAGTACCACCATCCTCTCTACCCCCATCCCCCACAATACAAAATTAAGTGTTAATCAGTTTTCTTTGTCTACAGATGAAAGCCAAAACTCAACCTGCCGTTTAATAACCCCCATATTCTGGCCCCAACTTTTTTCTGTTACCTAATCCGCCTTGCTCCCTATCTGGGCCAACAAAAGTAATTCCTGCATAAGTGATTTCCATTTTCTCTTCTGCCAGTGTACTCAAGCTGTTCCTTACTCTGATAGGATTTCAACATCCCACTTCCAATATCCCTCATTTTTCTAAGTCTTGCCCTTCTTTCAAGATCTTCCTTACCACTTAGACAACATCATCCCCACTGTGACAGCAGTAATTATATCTCAGATTTAGACGTCACCACAGAAAACTAGCATGAAAACACAAAATGTTGCTGGCCAGGAACCAGTAAGATATTTGTAGCCAGTAACTTAGTAGCTTCAAAGAAGTACAATTATTTTATCTTTTCTTGTCATTTCTGTGGGTCAAGAGTTCAACTGGGTGGTTTTGACTCAAGGTCTCTCATGTGGTAGGTTTGGAACAGTGGAGGGCTGAACTATCCAGAGCCTGCCTCTTTCTCTCTCTTTCTCTCCGTCTCCCTCTCCCTGTATGTGTGTGTGTGTGTGTGTGTGTGTGTGTGTGTGTGTGTAGTCTTGGTGCTCTTCCATATACTCTCTATCTGGGCTGATTTGGAAGTTCTCACAGTAGGTCCACTTACTTAGAAGCTGAAAGCTTAATCCTACCAGACCGCTGTACCGATTTTTTGGTAATTTCTAATCATATCTTATCTAATCATA
>NW_017731371.1:2434955-2438055 GCF_001890085.2 Hipposideros armiger
TTTTCTCTGTGTCCTCACATGTTTGAAGGACCTCAGGCTCTCTCTGGAGCCTCTTTTATAAAGGCATTAATCCTATTCATGAGAGTTCCACCCTCATAATCTAAGCAACTCCAGAGACCACACCTTCTACTATCATTAGGGCACTAGAATTTCAAAACAAATTTGAGGGGGAAACAAACATGCAGACCACAGCAGTCTCCATCGGGGTCTGGTCATGAAATCATTATGACAGCAAAGCTCTGATCCTCTACCATCCATTCCGGGAAATGACTAAGTCCTTTAGAGAGTTTTGCTCTTATGGTACTCACTGTAATGGGATGTAAGGTAAATGTCCCATTCTTCATAGATTAAAAAGTGTAATTAACTTTTTTCAGTGTGTGAGATGGTTGTTAACAAAAAAGAAAATGCTTTTAATTTAGCTGTTTCTTTCCCTGCATCTCTATCTCATTTATTCTTAGTGTCTCTCTCATAGCATGTTTGGGCTCAACTGCCCTGGGCTTGAATGATGGTGCCCATCAATACCCAGGGTCTGGAGGGGCTTGCCCCTGACCTTATACACTTTCCCAACTAGGAAGAAAGGAAGTACATACAATTGGCTTTCAGGGTATATTTTGAGAATATTTTTCATTACTTCATGTCAAAAAAATGACCATCAATACATCAGATCCAGGTAAAGAAATTATTAAAGGCGATTTCGGTCTGTGAAATCATCACCTATGGGGATTGCCTGTTCTTTTAGCAATTCTATGACTATATGAGAGCACTTTCCTCTATTTGCATATAATCCTGAAATTAACCCTAACCCAAGCCAGTGAAAAATACAGGAAATTTCAAATCAGGTGTTTCTAGTTCCTCATCTGTGAACTGGAAGAAATGATAGAAAATAGAATTTTGTTGAAGGCTGAATGAGATAACATGTAGCTCATTCTTGTAAGCTACAAACTGTTCTTGTAAACTGTATTGTTGGGCATGGGTTGGCCCATTTTTGGTAAGAGCTACAAGCTTTCGTCCTACTTATGTAAGATTACTAATTCTGAAAGAAGGTGCTTTTTTAAAGCCCTGTTTCAATGTCAAGACCTAATTAGGTTGGTTGTTTGGAGTTGTTTGTGGTTTTCTTTGTTGCAAACCCTACCTAGGTTGTTTGTTTGGGGCTAGGAATTTATAAAAGGAAATAGGTGTGGACTGCTATAATCCAGAGTATGGTGTATGATTGGGGCTCAAGCCCAGAGTTCAGCCCTCCACAATATTACAATCCTAGTGGCAGGTGGAGTGAAATTTGGAGTTCAGCTATAGGAGTGGCTAATGTCATCTTTGCTGTCTTGATGAGCTGTACCAGAATAGCACCGTTTCAGCCAGGTTTACCAAATTAAATCAAGCAAGATGGAGCTACAAGCTGTGAAATAAGAATGGGTTAAATTATTTTAGATTGTCTTGTTGGTTTTATGGAAAACACATGAGGTTTCATGATAAAATCATGTTATTAAAAGGGTTGCTCTGATATAATCAAACATATTAAAATCACAAATTTCATAATGTCTTTTAAGTTTCATCTTTAATCTAGTATGATGAGCTCATTGGGTCTAATGGTTCAGCTTGTTGAGGTTTGTGAAGTAGAGCGAGGCTTTTACTGACCCTAATTTTTTAGGTTGATAGTAATTTTTATGAGAACTGGTCATCTGATTATGGGGATAAATGAATCCACTCACTGGGATCCTGCCACTTGACACCAATAACTCTTTACAAAGGATAATTTTCACTTTGATTTTTCTCCAAAATGATATAGGAGCCATACCTCTAACTCTGTGTGTATCTAATATGCAGGTATGTGCAGTTTTAATATATATNTTTTTTCTCTTTAATGCTCAGGAGCTCAAGCATAGGGGACAGTTAGGTTCAGGGCCTCAGGTCTGGTAGGGTTAAAGAACAAATATTCCAGCAAGCAAGGCAGAATGTAAATTGCTTTGTATGATCTAGTCTCAGAATTCATATAGATCACTTCTACCAGATTCCATTGATCGAAACAGCCATTAAAGCCTGCCCAATGTCAAGAGGAAGTGGCATACATTTTTGTTGGAATGTCAACATCACATTGTAAAAGCATGTGAGTCGTAAAATGGTATTTGTGACCATCTTTAAAATATATAATGGACTATAGGAGTAGATTAGTATTTTTGAAGGGAAATTCCTTACTTCTGGATCCTGCCATTTCTCTCCCAAATAACAGTTTCCGATAGTTATTCAACTGTTGTATTTTTACATAGTCTTTTTTTTTAATTAGGGATGCTTTTTAAAAGTCATATTTGTAATAATTTACATTTGCGCATTATAAATTACTCTTTGAAAATACTAAAATATGATTAATGATGAACAGAATAGGGTAAATCCAGTTCCACACTTTATTATCATGTGCCTTACGAAATACAAATAAAATGTGTCCCAGAGATGCTGGGATAATGTAACACAACCAGCAAACAATCAAAGGACAAATGCATTCATCTTCAGATTCTAGCAAATATTAAGCCAAGGGTGATACAGTCAGTGAAAGCATGGTCCTAGACCCTACAATTTTCATCACTGTCTAGTTTGCTGTCAGCAGATAAGTATGACCTAAAACACAATGTTCCCTGGTGGTATATTTCACAGTTTAAACAATAACAGTCTTGAATCTGATAATGGCATTTTCCAAAGTGTAATCCTTCATAACCCTATTGAAGCTATTACTTATGTAGTCAGATCCAGGCTGGTGCTGCCATCAAAAAACATGGTCCAGCTTGGGAAGGAGCAAAGATGGCAGAGTGAGGCTTTCCATGGTGAACCTGCCTTTGCTCAGGGGGTGGGCCGGCCCCCGGGAGGTCAAGTGCTTCTGCTGACTCATGTGAGGAAGAACATTGTCCTTGACTTTTAGGTAGTTTTATATTCATCTCAAAAAGAAAACAAAATTCTGAACTCAGGATTTGGCAAGTATTTCTGTGTTGTCTCCTGGAGTGGGTAGTCCTGCTTGTTTATCCAGCCAGTTTCTCTAATCTTGAAATATGGATATCTCTTCTCTACACTTTACCTCCATGGTGTGGATTGGAAAGCACTGCTTCTCTTTTTTTTT
>NW_017731371.1:2440610-2442509 GCF_001890085.2 Hipposideros armiger
GCCAGAGATGTAAACAAAATAGAACTGCTTATCACATTGCTTCTGCCCACACCTTGGTTCCTCATTGTCTCCACTTGCCCTTCTGTGGAAGACATTAAAGCAGAACTTTCTATGAGCCTCAGAGGAGGTGGCTCCTTGCTTGATTTGTCTTCTGTGGGTTGTAAAAGCACTTGGACCGGATGACCCAGCCCTGCCAGTAACAGACCTTCCCCACACCACATGAGTCTAGAGCCAGGAGCACTGACCACTCCACCTGGTCCCCTGAGGTTAGTGGAACAAGAATATTTTCTAGTGAAACCCTGGTGCGATAACTCGTGACCCGGGGCTCACAATAGAATCATGGTGACCATTTATAAACATTAAACCATTAATCCTTTCCAAATAAGGCCTGACAAAAACAAGGCTAATTGCAGTAATGACCTGTAGTGTAGACGCTGCCCCTTATTAATGTCTCTCGCCATGGTGGGGCCCATGGCATGGCACTCTATGCCACACACATGTCTTGCTGCAATAATAAGGCTAAACATAGACATTCCTGCTAGATGAGCTGGTTTTCACTGAAGAGCTCAAAGGTAAAACATAGTTCCTATTTTAGATAGCCACTGTAATTTCATCACTTTTCAAAGACTAAGGCTTTTTTAAAAATCCTGTTTAATGATTCCCATTCCCATATTTATTTTCATTCTTATTTTTTAACTATACAAAACACTCCATGAAAATTATTTTATCATCAGGGGGCATATATGTATGCTTGTTACCATAGGCCCTCAGGCTATAAGATACACTGTAATAACTTAAAAATGTATATAACAAGGGCCGGCCGAGTGGCTCAGTTGGTTAAGAGCTTGCTCAAGAGTTTGAGCTCTGAGCAACAGCGGTTTGATTCCCGGCCCAAGCTAAGCTGCCGCTGAGCTGCCAACAGGTAGCAGGATGGCTCAGCTAAAAGTAAATAAATTAATTAATTAATTAAAAAAATATATATATATAACAGAGATTTAAAAATTAATTTGTAACAAGAATGAAAATTAGCACAGCGTGAACAATGACCTTATTTCCCTCTCCTTTCCCACTGTTCTACTCCCCACCCCACAACCGGCCCCTGGATTTTGAAGGATCCCAGACCAGTTCCTATATCTTTGTTTATTTGGGAAGGCAAACAGTGATAATGAATAAAATGGAAAGAAAATGAAAAACACTTCTTTATTCTGAGTGGGATTAACCCTTACCCACAACTCCAAGAATGGACCCTGATTTGTTTATCCAACATAAAACGTACACACACACACACACACACACACACACGCACATAAGCCTTTCCGTCATGTGTCAGTCTCTATGACAAGATCCAGTTTTGTTTTCTTAATATCAATGGTTAGCACTGTTTTTTTGCTTGTTTACTAGAAAAAAATAATATCCTGAAATCAAGGGCTTTGGTTTCTATACACCTCTGTGACCATCACCTAGGCTGTGTCTGGCCCACAGTAAATCTGTAATCAACCTTCCTGTTGCAGTAGTTTCCTAACTGGTCAGACTACCTCAGATCCTGTCCCACCCAGCAGCCTCCTGTCAGCATAGCAGCTTCCTTGGCCGGCTCCAAACTCAGGACCAAGAACCCAGCAATGGCTGATCCAGAAAGAAACTGAACATTGCTGACCCTGACAGTCCCAGAAGTGAGACAAAGTTTGGCAAAGTTTTTATATAGATGCCTCTCTAAAAATCGGAAGTAAAGTGCTACAATAAGTTATTAATATGGCTAAATGGATACATCAGCTTATGAAGCATTTTATCAGCTTCATAAAAAAATTAAAAGGAGTTACATAAAATTATTAAAGGATATCTGGAAATTGTTTTTATTTAAAGTAAAATTTAAGGATGTTTTTAATCTGAGGGGATTTTTTT
>NW_017731371.1:2445914-2449717 GCF_001890085.2 Hipposideros armiger
AAAAAAAACAAAATCAGAAAACACTAAAATACATTTCATTTCAACATTTTTAACATTGAATGTCTGTTTTGTGACTTTCACAAAACCTCTTCAGACTGAATGAGAAGAGGTGAAAATGCTCATTAGCCTATAATTCCTGGGTGTGATTGTTCCCTAAATTATTCAAGATGCCATAGGCAGAATGTTTGCTCATCAAATGCTTGTATCACTCATTCTCTTGAACAAGTTCAACATTGCATTCCATAGGATAGTGAACATTTATTTAAATACTAGTATGGACTTATAGAGGATTTCCTATAATGATCAACCTCTAAACATTTTATATTAATTTGGCTGGCTTTACTTCATACCACCCCCCTTCTAGTTATTTTGCCTTGGGATCATGATCCAATAGGCAAAACATAAATATCAAACAACAAACTCTTGAGAATTTATTTCAATTAATTAGTTAGAATTTATTGAGCACCTACCATGCACAAGGCACTTAAGGAATATTATGAAATATAAAGCAATTTCTTCATAAGAGCATCCAGAATTTTTTGTAATTTCTTGCCTGCCAAAAATAACTAACATCTATGAACTTTAACAAATGGTAAACTCAAAGAGAAATGAAGATTTCAGGCCTTCCCAAAGCCCCTTTGAGCTCTAGGTCATTTGATTTGTTTCCATGTCGTCTATCACAGAGCTGAGTACCAAACCCATCTGCAGACGCAAGTTCTTGGATAACAGACCCAGTGCCAAGATCAGCCTACCTAGCAAAAAACCAGGATTCTGCAAAGAATAAACATGTTCTAATATCAAGGGAAATAAACCTTGGGGTGTGATCAGATGACAGGATGGTGACAGGGCTAGTTATTATCATTCAGTGAGGGAATAGGCACTGAAAAAATATAAGATGGCACTCTTTCACTATAAATCTAACCACAGGTTGTTTTAAATCCCTATTTTACATTGATTCATTTAAAATGCATCCCTAGTAATCTTAACAACCACTAATGTGGCATTACTTATCAAGATGATGTCACTGAATCAGTAATGGTGGTAGGGAGGAGGAGAGGAACTAACATCCACTCCCAATAACCAGTCCAGCTCCTGACCCTCCAGTGCTAAGAAGCATGGGAGGGCAGCATATGGAATCCTGAGTGGAGAAATGGGTTTACTTATTAAGGGTTTTTGGAGAAGCAGAATAAGGGAGTGATGAAGATAAGGCCATAATGATCTACTTTTAACGCCAGCCACTAAGGCTGCTCAGTAGATTGCGAGCACTGCACAGTAGAATGCTTCAGAACAAAGAGGATGCAACATGAATCTTGTACACAGAGAGGCACTTGAAGCTTAAAAAATATCCAAATATACAATGGCCTCTTGTTTAATTATAGTAATTATTCATCAGACTCCAGATGTTAAGGAAGAAAAAAAAACTTTATCTTTTTATGATTAGAAGCATGAATCCTTTCAAATGTGTGCGTCACTGAAATGGAATGTATCTAATAATCATCTTGCAGCTGAGAGTGTCAAGTAAATAACTGAAGCCATTCCAGAGCCTTATTAAAAGAATGGGTTTCCAAAAGGAGAGGGAAATACCTTCCATTAGGAAGAAATCAACGCTTAATTTCAGCCCTACAAAAAAGTCAAAGGTGCTAAGGGCAGCCTGGCAGTATCAAGACTTATTTCACAATGTTCAGTCAAATTCTTGTCCAAAAACCACAGATGGCTGTGGACTTATTGTGAGGCTGCTGCATTTTTTTTTTCAAAGGTGAATAAGAGGCCCAGGAATCAAGGCCTCTGCTAGCTGTGCATGCTCAGAGTGGGGCAGAGAGGGCAAGGTGGCCTCTCAGAGGGCCAATCCTGGAATTCCATAGCTAAAGACCTATGCCTTAGACCTCATCAAACCCTATGAATTAAAGAGAAGACAACAAACTTCTCTTTCTGCTGGGGTCCCAAAGACACAATTGGACAATAATTACTGGGGTGTGGTAGCCAGCCTCCAAGATGGGACTGATTCCCACTTCCTGATTGTCATACCCTGTGTAGTCCCCTTCCACTTTGAATAGGGCCTACTGTGTAGCCAATAGAAAATTGTGGAAATGACAGTGTACCTCCTCCCAGGCCAAGTTATAAAAGACATTGCCACTTTTCTCCCCACCCGTCTCTCTCTGATCACAGACAGAGATGCCAACCACAGTGTCAGAAAACACTCAAGGTACCCAGTGGAGAAGACCATGTAGTGAGGAACTAAGGAAGGACCCTTGCCCACGAAAAGCTCTAATTTGCCATGGGAGTGAGTCTCCTTAAACCAGGACTTCCAGCCTCAGTCTAGTGTTCCATGACCACAATCTCATGAGAAACCCTGAGCTAGAACCACCTAACTAAGACATTCCCAGATTCCTGAACCACAGACACTGTGTGAGATAATAAATGTTGTTTTAAGCCACTAAGTTTGGGGTTAATTTGTTACCTAGCAATAGATAACTATTATATAGAGTAATCCTAAACTGCTTGACTGGATCCTTNGAATGAGGGGTAAATTGAGAAGTTTCCATATAACTCCTTTCTCCTAAGCAAAAGTGAAAATGCCTTTTGCAGCTCCACCTGACTTTATGGCATTTTACATTCTATAGGTCTGTTTTTTGTAAAATCATAAATAACTTTTTTCCTTTGACAAAAAAAAAGAAGAAGAAGAAGAAAAGAAAAAACCATAGTCCATGAATCAAAAGGTACTTTTAAAATAACTCACATTAGGACTTAGACATCTCTAACACCATGAAGAATATACATACTCCATAGCTAAATTTCTAAATTATTCTGATTTCCTTTATCATTCTCTTGGTTTATACCTTACAACACTCCCAGGGCCCCCTCCTCCAAACACTGAAAAACTTTCTGGCTTGAAATGAATCTGTCTTCTTGTCCTATCCCACCATTTTTTCTCCAAATTTGTCACCATAACACTCAGGTAATGGCATACCCGTTCCCATGAGAACTCTCTTCAACATGAACACTCAATGTTGGTATTTCTCTCCCAAATCATTCTTTCAAGGTTAACTGTGAAAAGCAGTCTCCATGTCATGGTGGCATATTCCATTATCAAGGCAGAGTCCATAATTCAAATCCTTAATGGGTAAGTATTGAGGGCCAGAGCAGCACTTCTCAGGCTTTAACATGTGTACGATCACCTGGGAATCTCCTTATATTCTGATTCAGTGGGTATGGCCTGAGTTCAAGACTCTGCATTTCCAACCAGCTGCCAGGTGATGCCACTGCTCTGGGAACCACAGCTGGAATAGCCAGTGCTGATTTTTAAATTATTGTTAGATTTTTTTATATTGCTTGTTTTGAACTCTTTCTGGTTTTCTGAAGATTTGGGGATGTATGAGGTAAACAAAGAAAGACAAGAAGGAAAGTCCAGTGACCTCAGTCAGCAAAAGCAGTATCTGTGGTGACAACGGGAGTGACAAGGTGATAGACCAGGGCTGGGCTGATGGATTTGAGAAGGCAGCAGGTAGAATGTCTGCCCTGAAGTTCCAAACCCACACATGACTTGCCCATTTCACTGTACTCTCCTCCTTCCTGAGTCTTGAACTTCACACCTCAGAGGAGTCTCTGTATGTGTTGTTAACTGTTCAGAGGTGAATTATTCTTAATGACTGGGCAGCAAATTAAGACCAGGAACTGAACAGATGCTAAGGGGTTGGATAAAATGTGCCCATGTTTGTCTGGGAGGCAGGGAGCCAGGAGAGAGAAGGGTGCTGATGGGATTGTCAAGAAGGAAGGGAAAAGCACCCACAGCAAAACCTGAAGGT
>NW_017731371.1:2458197-2466539 GCF_001890085.2 Hipposideros armiger
CTCAAAGAGCTTATACTGGGGGAAATACAAGTAAACGTGTCTATAACATAAAAATTATATTAAAAATAAATACATACATATAGAGGTAACAGGGACAACCAAGAGACATGAATCAAAATTTGGTTAAATAATAGGCAGGACTTCAAACAGGCAAAAGAGGGACTGAGAAAGCCATTTCAGAAGGAGGAAGCGGATAAAGCGAGGCAGCCTCAGGGTCTGTGGAGACGGAAACCTCAGGATGTACTGAGAATGGACAACAGACAGGCCTTGGATGTTGGGACAAGGGGCCGATATTTAATTGAGGAGCCAGCAAGAGACATTCAAGTGTTGTGCAAACTGGAGTGCCCACATATCAACATCTCACTTCAGAAAAAATAATTGAATATATAGAGAAGAAATCAGAAAAGGGGAAATCTGGAGGCAGCACAAGCAGGAGGTAATGGCCGTTGTCTAGACATGAATTAGGGAGGGGCAGTGAGAATGGAAGGGATGGGCATGCGTGAGATGCAGAAATTATGGAGCCCCTAGACTCCGCCGTTAGCAACTATCAGGATAAAGCTAAAGCCAGGAAAGTAGGAGAGGTTAAAGAAGAAAAAGAAGACATAGGTGTTTCCATGTGGGATAGGAGCAGGGTTTTTAACAGAATTAGGAACTAGTAGGAGGGCCTCCAGGAATGGAGAGCAGGGATGGGCATGCAAATATAGATACACATTGAACTCGACTAGTTCAACCCCGGACTGCAGGTGAGTGCCATTTGCAAACACAAACACTTTGATTTGCATTGGGAACTGTCAGCTGGACTTGCAAATAAAGTATAAAACCATTCTCTACACAAATGCAAATAGTCTTTGCATCTGTAAATAGAACTATTGAAAAGCTCCAAATTAGACATCACCAAAAAAAACCTGCCTTTGCTTTTTTTTAATGAATGAGTTCTCTAAACAACCTTAAACCTTACCTTGACATTACATTTCTAAACAACTCTTGCCTTGCCATACTTTTATGAAATGGCTCAAGAGTACCACTACCTAACCTAGTATTCTAACTCCACCTTCCCAGCAACTCAACTAAGAATAATCAAAACCTGTTTTACTGGCAATCAGCTAATTGTGTCAAGTACCAAGCTCCCTCTGATTTAAATGCATAGCTTCCCTTGTGTACTCTCAAAGCTATGTGCTTAGCTTGAAAATTTTTTCACATCTCAGAGATAGTGCTCTTCTAATGTACCACTGCCAAGGCTTTTATTCAAAGCAAGTGTTTGCACTCAGATCTTCAAGTTACACTGCTGGGTTTTAAGTTTTTCTATGTATTACATGAAGTAGATTTTTACTAAATATGTTTTTTGCAAATTAGGACTGGTACTTGCTAGAGTAGAATATAAAAATAATAGTTACAGCAATAACTTACTAAGGGCTGAGTGACACCATTTTCAGCACTTTGGATATATTAACTCACTTAATTCTTACAATAACACTATAAAGGGCTTAAATCAACATCCCAAGAGCCAAGATTTGAACCTTATATAGCCTCAGAGCCTGGGCTCCTTAACACTAGGCCTTAAATGGAGGAATTTGCCATGGATATTTGTGTAGACATCACTGTATTAGTTTTCTATTGCTGCTATAACAAATCACCACAAACTCATTTGCTGAAATGACACAACATTATATCTCTCTGGTTCATCTTTCCTAGTCACATCTCCCTCTGACTCGGACCTCTTCTGCCTCCCTCTCCCACTTCTAAGGACCCTTGTGATTACGTTAGGCCCACCAGGATAATCTCCTTATTTTAAGGTCACCTGATTAGCAGCCTTAATTTCCCTTTGCCATGGAACCTAATATATTCACAGGTTTCAGGCATTAAGGCATGAACATCTTTGGGAGACCTTAATTCTGTCTACCACACTCACTGATGCCATAAGCAAAGAATCTAAAAATTCAAGCCAATTTAAAGTATTAGAATTCAGAATGACACATAAGAAAAGATGTGAGTAGGTGGATGAGAAAAAAATTATTGACAGAATTTCTCATGCGTAGATGAGTAAAGGCAGAATCTGAGATCCTTAATTCCTCTTGATTCCTGACATTTGCACACTCCCCCCACAACTGCATCATTTAGTCAGAGAGTGAATGCAACAAAACTCTAACATTCTAAGACACTTTCCTAGCAGCTCAACTAAAAAAAGCAGCTCGAAACCTATCTTACTCTTACCATCCTTCATAATCATTCTTTCGCTATCGTGAATGCAGCTACTTACCCCTTCACAGAGCATGGTCTCTGGCCATCCCAGCCTGGGAGGACTTCACAGGCCCTCAGCACCTTGAGGTGACCACTGGGACAAAGCATACATGAAGCACTGTGGTGGCACTGAGTGTGCACCACACTTGGACAGGGAGACAGTGATGGTGTCTGGGCAATAGATCATTTGAGGTCACCCAGGACAAGATGGAGGGAAAAGGTGGATGGGGAGAGGAAGCAATAACTCTAGGGTCTGGAGGTAGAAATGAGCATGAGCTGGTTTCTGACACTAGTGTCCAGTAAACTGGAGGAGGGAGTGGGCAAGTCAGGCCCCAAGGGCCAACAGGGTCAGATCCCACAGGGCCTCATGGGCCAGGTAAGAACTCTAGAATTTCACATGTACATCATGAGGAGATACTGTGGGATTCCAACCAGGAGCCAGAATCAATGTACTACTAACCACCTGTGAATTTGCATGTCAGGTTCTTCTACTGTAAAATGGAGATGATAGTACCCACCCCATAGGGTGGTAGGGAGGATTAAATAGGGAGGAAACCATTTAGCATAGTAGCTAACACAGGTCATTGCTCAGGGAAGTCGGAGACAGTAAGTATAATACCTATATGACCAAAATGTCACCCATCCTGGAGATCTAAAGTATGATTATCTTAATGCTCCCAAGTCTACTATCTGGAGTCCAAAGTCCTCCCTAAGGCTTCTGCAAGCTGCCACAACAGGTTGGTGCCAAGGCCTCTGCTGCCTCCAAAGGATCTGCTTCCCTGCACTGTTTTATGCTCTGCACTGTGTCTGCACACCTAAGAAACTCAGGCTCTCTCTTTTTAAAAGGGGGAAGGGTGCAAGTTCCCTGGAGGAGCTGTAGATCGGGACAGCCAGACGACACTGAGGGGAGCCAGGGCATGAGCATCCTTCCAGTGTCCTTAGGCCACCACTGCTGCTGTCATTCATCCTAGCTGCATCTCCTCTTTCCAAGGGCTCCTCTCCCTCCTCTTTCCTCCTCTTCACTTATCAATCCCTCTTTCTTTAAGAAGTGAAAAATAATCAGTTATTCCTTTTTATTATGCAAATCATCTCCCTTCCTCTAATGTCTTAGTACAGGCTTATCAAGTGTTTCGAATAGGCTGTGAAGAGGGATTCTAGTATTAACTATAAAAGCAGTTCAATGTTTTCATATCTAGGCACAGAAAAAGAGGACATGTTTGGCTGAACTTGAAAAATGAGACTCAGACCTTGTTGGGCAAGGAGGGAAGCATCACACTGATACTGGAAGAGTGAGCATCCCTTCCTTGACAATTCTGCCTAGGATAGGAGCCAGAGCCTCTTCAGAGAAAAGGAGCTGGGCCTTGTCCCCTCTCGCATGAAATGCAAAGATATTAAGAGGGACCCTACCCGGAGTCAGCCAAAATGCAAAAGTTGGAGGGTATGGTCTCCACCCAACATAGCCCTCACTCCTGACATCAAATGCAAGTTCAGGAAATTCCCAAACAAACCTCATGCCCAATAATTCACTAGAATAACTCACAGACCTCACTGAAGGCTGTTATACTCATGGTAATGTTTATTATGGGAAAAGGATACAGGTCAAAAGCAGCCAAGGGAAGAAGCACATAGGGCAGAGTCAGAGAAGAGAGAGGCCTTCAACCCGAAGCATCTGTTGTCCCCTTCCTGTGGAGTCCTCATGCACTATCCTCCTGATATCAACATGTGGTAATAAGTACAGAATATTGCCAACCAAGAAAAACAGGAAAGCTCACCCAAGCTTTGTTGCCCAGTATTTTTATCGGAGCTCCATTATACAGGCTTGATTGCCCACAGGGTTGATCTCAGCCTCCAGGCCAATGGCCAATACCACCTGACCCAAAGCCCTGACCTTAAATCACATGGTTGACCTTGCTGGTATGGCCTGACCCCACCCTACGTCTACTGGGTGAGGCTGGCCCCTCTCTAACATTCAGTGTGGTCAGCTCCTGCCCTAAACCAAAATACTCATGTCAGGTATTATATAACCTCCCAGAAACAGAGGGCAAAGTCCAGGCCTCCCTTTGGGCAAGGCCAAGTTCTTCACTACACAGACTGCATAAGACTAACAGAAGCCAATAATCTATACAAATGAACAAGTTTCCTCCATCTCCCGCCATCACATGAGGAGGAACTCAGGTAGGCAGACTGTTGAGATCCACTGAAGACAAGACCTAAATCATCAGAGAGAAGAACTGGTTCCTGACCCAAGGCTGAGCAGCTCTCAGTCCAAGCAACCTAGCAACATGTGTATCAGGAAAGCAGCTGGCCTGGGAAGCCGAGATACATTCTCTAGAGGCTAAGAGTATAGGAGAGTTATTTTACAATGGAGTGAATGCCAGAGGGCAGAGGAGAGAAACAAGAAGGAAACATAGGGGGCTAATATATAAATTGGGAACAGTTGTGGTGCTGAAAATGCCCACTAATAAAGGAATAAAACACATAAATCCTAGAAGGTAACATGGTAAGGGAAGAAGAGTATGGTCTTATATTCTGTATTAAATGGTACTTCTGAGAGTAAACAAAAAATCCTATTTATAATTGTATCAGGGCAACAAGTGTAAATCAAATTATCCCTGACAATCCAGCAAGTATGTTCACCAAGTTTTAGGTAGTGACTAGGAATGACAGTAATGACAGGCTGGTGGTCAATATCCCACATTTAGCACAATCCATCTGGTTCCTGAGCTAGCCATGCATCCTGGGCCACATTTGGTCTGATAATGAGAACTGCAGTCAGATTGGGTTGCAGGGCCCTGATCCTGGGCAGCGACTGTCGAATGGGTGAAAATCAGTGAAGTGGGGGCTTTTGAGAATGTGCAGAGCAGTACAGAGGGCCTTAGTCCAGAACAGCGAGCCCTGGCCTGTGTGGAAGTCTGTCCTAATGCCTGTGGACCTGTGATGAGTGCTGGTTCTCAACCATCTTCCTGTACATAGTCTTTAAGAATTATGAATTTAAGGTTACCCTTTTTGAATGAGGTCCTCTAGGGAAGGTGGCTGATTATACCCCTCAAGTGTTTGACTAGCCTAAGGCATCTGTGTAGTGCTGGTATAAACTGAATTGAAGAGAGTAATAGACAAGAGAGTTAGATGAACACAGATAGACAGAAAAATGCATATGGTACTGTAAACATTACCCTGATGAATGTTATGAGATTAAAACAAGGAAAAATGCTTTTTAACCTTGCCTATATAATCTTATAGTAAATACAGAAAAATTGGGTGGATTTGAAAAAAGAGAGAGTTGTGGAAAGAACCTTGGATAAGAGTTGAATTTTAGCCTTATGGCACTAGATTTTATCTAGGGACCAGCCTGAATTTTAGTTTTGGTTAATTTGCCATGAGATGTACAAAACAACAATAATAGCAAACATTATTGAGCACTTACTATTAACCGATTTAATCTTCCATATAACCCTAAGAAGTAGGTACTTTTTTTATCCCCATTTTACCAAGGAGGATGTTGGCACAGAGGTTACGTAATCTGCTCAAGGTCACATAGCAATTTTGTGCCAGAAGACAAACTCAGCTCCTGAGTTTATGCTCTTACTTTAACATGTCTGTTTTTAAAATTAGGCAATTAGATTAGATTATGTCTAGGCCCTTTCCCTCTGTTACAGACTATGACTCTCCCGATTTAAGTTTAAGAGAAAATACTTACATTAGATACTAAAGAAAAAGGATTTAATTTTCATGGCCATATTTACATGTAACATTTAACATAAAAACTAGATTTATAGCACATACATTGCTCAAAATTTATTTTACAAGAGGGTAAAGAAAGCCTAGAAGTTTAGCTGTTATAAAATGTGATTTTTTAGTGATTTTTTAGTAGTCTCCAGTGGCAGCTGTTCTAGAGTCAAGTTTGGCCAAAGATAGCAACACTCCAGTGGTATAGTTTTAAATCACACAGACACATTTTCCATAATACTAAAAATAAAAAAAAATTAAAAAATAAAAATCCAGGTTAATATAAGCCTCTAGTTCAGCCAAGAAAACAATTTTTTTCCAGCCAATAATTGAACTGATAGTAATATCTTGGTATCCATTCTGTCTCCTTTCTTCAAATGGAAGTCAAGAAAGGGATAAGTATGTCAACACCCCTATAGACTAGGCCAGTGGTTCGTCTATAGGCCCACTTCCTCCTGCTCGCTTTTCCCTTGCTAAAGTCCCAGGGCCTCTCTCATGTACTTCAGTCCTAGCACTCTATGCACTCTCCCCTTACTTCTCTTTCCACTGCTGCCCTTTCTTCTTGCAGGTGAAAAATGCCCAGGAATGCTCAAAGCAGTGCCTCTCCAGGCAACATTCCCACCAGGACCATAGCTCTAAATCGGGGGTGTCAAACTGGCAGCTCGCGGGCCGCATGTGGCCCTTGAGATAATTTTTTGTGGCCCCCGATGCTCTGAAATAAAATGAAAATAGAAAAAAATTGTTATGAAGAAAATAGCGCTTAGGGGAGATCGAGGCAATACCGTACACACAATTCCCTTGTTAACCCTTTAACTACTGAAGACAAACATACACATGGCCCAGTGCCTTTCCTGGGGGCCTGTGGGCATGTACAAACGTGCTGACTCAGTTCCAGAGACTTTTGGAAATTATATGTCTGCCACTCTCAGTGTCACGTAATGTAAACAGATCCCAATAGCGAAAAGGTTAAAAAGAGCACTCGGATAAAAAATAGTAATTTTTGTTTTATAAATACATTAAATAAAATAAATGTTTAAATAAAAGCAATTATATAGTGTTTTAATTATCCTATCCATATTCCTGAATCCTCACTTCAGAATATAAATTTAACAAAATTTGTAAATGTGATGTGGCCCGCGTGAATCTTGCCTGTTGCACCAAATGGCCCGTGTTTTAATTGAGTTTGACACCCCTGCTCTAAACTAAGCACTGGGTGGAATTTCATCTATTCAGTTGGTAACTGAGAGATGCAAAGAGTATCATGGGAAAACAGAGTGGGGTACTTATACATCTCTGGGGAAGTGAGGAACCAGAAAACGCTTCAAGGACTGGGTGGATCCCTAAGCTAAGCATCAGTGGATGAGTAGGAGCAAGTGTGGCAGGAGTGCTAGAGGAGGCCATGTGGGCAGAAGGGGCAGCGCCAACTATGTCCCCGAAGCTAAAACTATCCCTGTGTGGATCCTCGCTGCAGTGGCGTTGCAGGGTGGCATTGACAGGAGATCTGGCTGTGAGGTTGGGTGGAACCCAAACACATGGTTTGCTTGCCTTTATCATGCAGGATACGGGGAGCTCTTGAGGGATTTTAAAGAGAATTGACATCAGACTCATGTTTACAGAGATCAATGTGGGGAACATTTCTTTTAGCTTCATCTGGCTTGCTTCCACCAGTACCCCTTTGGACATGGGGAGCTGCAGGGCATCTATTATGATCTGGGCTGCTTTTCATGCCTTTTTGCCCATGATGAGGGACTTTACATCCCAGGTGTATTCCTTCTCATACTGATCACCTATTTCTTGAAACACCACTGAATACAGCCCTTTAGTGTCCAGGAGGAGGCTGTCCATGTCAAAGAGTAGGTGAGTGACCAGCCGCACTGGGGGGCATGGGTGCTGCCATTGTGCTGCTGTCTGGGTGAGGTGGGGAGGAGGTGCGCTCCCCTCCTCCTCTGCGCGCCCCAAGAAACCGTGCACACGCATGCCCCAGGCCTCCTGTATGTTGAACATATATTTACAAAAATTGTCTGAGGAGAATCCCAACCTCCCCCAGCTACTGCCATAACCATCTTTGCATTACAGGAAGTCATGATAAAAGAAAGAAGATGCATAGCAGACACTAGGACACTTTAAAATGAGTAGCATCAACATATTAAGCTTTGAAGCATTTTTTTCTTATAGTTCAGGATATCTTGAATAGAAAGGTCAGTTTGGGGATGTTTGAATTACTCAACAAATGTTTCTGCACCGTTTGAGAAAAGTAGGCAAATCCTTAGCACTAGGACCAGGCATGTGTCTTAAGGCCATTGGGAGATAAATGACTTACAATAAAATAAACTGTATTTGGTCATTAAGATGAAGTACATTGATTCCTACCACTTATC
>NW_017731371.1:2467939-2543981 GCF_001890085.2 Hipposideros armiger
CCACCTTCTTAATGCCCTGTGAACAGGTGTAGTTGTCTTTCATTTCACTGATCTATGACTAATAAATTCTTGATTTCAGCAGCCTAGGAAGAGCAAATCCATCTTTTTCATCTTTCTTCCTAAACAAAAGCACCTCTTTGAATCATGTTTTCTGTGTGAGGTGGCGTACGGAGTGGGGAGAGGGTAGAGCCGGGAGTATGCCTGGAGAAAACAAGGGGAGGAGGGTGTGGAGTTTCCGAGATGGTAAATCCAGCTCTATCCACAATGCCTCCTTGTCCTGTAGCCTCTCAATCTTTACGGTGTTACCCCTATTTGGCTAATCAGATTAAAAGTCTGAGAAAAATGTCTTTGGTTCCCTGTCAAACAAAGGTATGCAATAAAACGACAACAACAACAACAACAAAAAAGCAGGAAGTGTATAACGTTACACCTGGGTTAGTAAGAGAAGCAAATGTGACTGTACCATGTGCCCAGGTACCTCAGACCTCCCTCTACCTGTCAGAGGTCTGAAAGACTACCTGTGGCCCTGGCACTCAGGCTTTAATGAAAGCTTGGGGCAATTAGTAAACAAAACACAGCTAAAGGTCTTTGGCCATAGACTCTGCATCCAAGGAAATAAAAGTAAAGCAATGGCAAATTCTCTCAATGATGTAACTAGCTCCCATAGGGCAGCCCAGCAATGGAAGGCCTAACTGCCCGGGGCGAGGGTGACAGCACAGATGTGATCTGAGCCACCCTTGTGCACAGCACTGTATGTACAGAGAACAGGGTCTGTCTATTATGTGAACACAGAGGGCATTGAGCCCAAAGCCTCATATACATTAACAATATAATGGGAGAGATTTTTACTTCCATGAATATTTAATTCTTCTGCCAGCTAACCATCTGCATATCACAATATCCCAACGCATGTGTGTGATTTTCTGTTGTCTTTTAAAATAGAACAGATCATTTCACTCTTCCTGTGATTTAAGCCTTTGAAAGTTGCTTAAATGTGCATTGATCCCTTTGATCTAACAAGTGTGTATTTTAAAACAAAGTCAGCACTGTTGCTCTAATCTATTTGTGGAGAGGAACCAGAACAATGGGGGAAACCAGGTCGGTTTCCATTGTTTTCTGGTGGCCTGTATCACTATTCACTGACGTTTTGAATGCTGTTTAATTTTTGCTGATGTCTTTTTATCTTAGGCTTCATGTGAATTTAAAAAGAGTTCCATTGATATGCAACCTACTGTGTTTTATGATATCCTGCCCGCCCTGTTGCACCGTGGAAGCCTGCAGCTGCCTGAAACTTAATTATGCATGCATGCATGCGAAACCCAGATGCTTGGCCAAGAGTGCCTCAACTGACTACAGTTTCTCACTTGTGTTTGTCTGAATTATAATTGGACAGATCTGTATGTCTCAACTCATTTTGTAGCTTGAGCATGCTCCTCTTTGCCTCTATTGCTACCTCTGCTTAAATCAGCTTCTTCCAGAAGGAGCCATTTGCCAATCTAAAGTCCCTCTGAGATTTGAGAAGCGCCTTTCATGGGTTTGACAAATCCTTTTACCTACATGGTAGTTTTAAAAGGCACAAAAAATGGCCCTAGCCCCAATCAGTTTCCCTCCAGATGGTTGAGAGCTTTAACAAAAAGAAAAAGAAAGAAACAAATAGTTAACCAGAAGCTGGCATCTGGGTAGAAACAAAGAAGTTTTAGAGCCAGGTAGTAGAAGGGAATGTGAGGCATAAAACTTCACACCTGCTGAAAGAAGGCAATGGAGACTAGCAAAAGCAGGTTTGTTAAGCATGTACATCCTCTATTCAGAGCCTTTGTGCATGGCTTCCTGGTCTACCTAAGGGATCTTTGTTTTCAAGAAGAACAAAGACTCCCCTGAGAGCGTGAAACTGGGTATAGCATTGCACTATATATAACCATATTAGTGTTAATTCTGAGTTGTTAATTCTTCATCAAGAGATGGGCAGATAGAGTAACCCTCATATAGGATGGTAGCTGCTGGTTATACTTGTTTCTAAGGACTTATCAGAGACTCCAATATTTTTAAATGGAACATCAAATTAAATACCCAGATTAATCTCATTGGAAATGTTAAAAAAGAGACAACAGGTCCAAAATGAAGTCACTTTTCTAAGACCTATGTTACCAAACTGGGACGGACTTAATACCTAAACTATTTGCAGTTTCAGCCTTTCTCAGTGATGTAATCCCAACCAGTCAGTCTGGAATTTCCTGGTTAACACTAGCTAGGAAATCTGCCTGATAGACTCCCACCTAACCCCAAAGGAAGGTGACCTTGCTGAAACAATTGGCTCTGCTAGAATAATCCCCTTGCCCTTCTACCTATAAAAGTTTTCCATTTTATACAGCTCTTCTGAACTCCTTTCTATTTGCTAGTTGGGATGCTGCCCAATTCATGATCTGTTGAATGAAGCCAATTAGATGTTTATATTTGCTCAGTTGAATTTTTTTTTAACAGAAGTTACAGGATATTTTGTACTCTTAAAGCTTAAAAAAAATAAATGTACTGATGCTGCAAAAGTAAGCAAGAATCAGAGATAGGATAATTAACCATGACAATTTTAAGACATAAAAATCATTGGGTGAGCATTTGTCATTCAGTTAGATGATTTCTATTTGAAGAATAATTCTTAACAATTAACATTTTCATCCCAGATGCCCTACTAAGCACATGCATCACAATCACTTAAGTAGATACTACTACCATTCCTGTTTTACAGATTAGGACATTGAGACCTAGAGAGATAAGGAGACTTTCCCACAACTAATGGCTTTTATGTGGCAGAAGTGGGATTTGAACACAGTTGTCTCAGTTCAAAACCATGCACTTAATATCTACTATATTTTGCTTACCTAAGAATATTTAACACAAATATTCTTTTCAGCATATAAACTGTCTCTCAACCGTAATAATAATGACATTTATCATGTGCATATTAAGTGCCAAACACTGTTCTACGTTCTTTACAACTATCCTATGAGGTAGGCATATTTTTTACCCCATTATCCTGATAAGGGCTCCAGAGTTAACTGCTCCACCCTGTAGTTTTCAAACTTTAGCAAGCGTCAGAATCACCTGAAAGGCTTGTTAAAACTGGGCTGAGCTCTACCCCAGCGCTTCTGATTCAGTAGGTTTGGTTGGGGCCCAAGAATTTTCCTTCTTACTGTGATGCTGATGCTGCCGGTCTGGGGACCACACTTTGAGAACCACTGCACTGAGCTGTACTAATTTTTATTTATATTACTTATGAATAATAGATAGAATTTGTTATCCCAGGTCCTCCACATACATGTTACACATTTTTAATCCTCAGAAGGCAGATGTTATCCCTATTTTATACCTGAGGGAAATTAAGTTCCAGAAAACTAGATAACTTGCACAGGGTCATCCTGATGGTCAGTAGCAGAGCCAGGACCCAAATTGAAATCTGACCCTTGATGCCCAAGATGCTCTCTTTCCAGGCTGTGTGGTCCACCAAACAGACTAGGTATAGAGTGATCCCAGGATGTGCCTTACACTAAATGCCAATGGCATATAATGCACAATGATAATTATGATTTCCTGGGAAATGTAGACTAGTGCCATGATCTTAATACATTGCTTGTAAAATAAAATTGTTTTGCGCATATTAGCAATCTGTGAAATAACTAGGTACATCACATATGTAAGGGGAAGATCGTCATGACCAAAGACTGTGTTGGTATTAAGATTTTAAGTCAAGACATCAGAAACATCTTTTACTCTACTACTGAACAGTGACACGGAGAACAGATGAGGAGAGGGAACTCAGAGGGAATGGATATTTATGGGTACGTAGACTTGATTTATAAGTTTAACTTTCTAAATTGGATAGGTCTAACATTTAGAAGGGTAGAAAGACCACATGCTTATTTACCTCTCAAGACCAAGTTAGCAACACCACCTACATTATTAGTATTACTTCCTCACAAATGAGTCTGTGCCCTAAACCCAGAGAGCACCAGCAAATGCATTTGCACAGTTCTTTCCCTTGTGTTCTATATTAAAAAGGAAACAAAAGTCAAACTGCCTGAGAGAGGTTTTTTCTACCATATCAGCTAACATCTTTTCCCTTCTCCCAACTAGAAATTAAACACAGCGTCACTTTTCATTTGCCTGCATGGTACCAGTGTAACTTGAATGCTCACTCATGATCCACTAATATTTGAAGAAATTGTATCAAACTACATTTTTGAAATTGCTATTTTATGCAACTTTACAGATAAGAATAACCAAATAAACATTAAATTCTTTGTTGTAATGAATAGAGTTTGGTTTTGGCATCCAACAAATCTGTATTGGAATTCCCACTTTGTCTCTTCCTCCCAGTTTGTCCTTGGATATGTTATTTAAGCTCTCTGAAGGTCAGCATCTCTATGTGTAAGATGGTGATGCTACTGCATAAACTTATGAGAATATTTGTGAAGGTCCTAGAAAATAACGATGTTTTTTGACCTTCCCCATTTCCATGAATTTACTTCTGGGATGTTTATTAATGTTCTTTTCCTTCTTGTATATGTGTAGTTTTATTTTATACACACACACACACACACACACACACACACACACACAACTATATGTATATTTTTTGTAACCTATGTTTTCACATTAGATTGTGTTTTACCTTTTATGCTCAGCACTTCTTCACATACACATTTAACTCTCATTATTTGCCTTTTTAATAATCATCTAGTACATGATTATATTCTAGAAAAATCATTTACTACTTGAAACATTTGAGCGTTCCTCAGTTTTTCCCACAGAAAACTGAAGACTGTCCAAAGAACATGAAGCATGTTCTTTTACTATTTTTGTAGAGTTCATTTTTCTCATGTCTTTGGACCACTTCTTTGAGAAATAGTGAAACTAGACTACAAAATCCAAAGGTAGGCATGAAAGGGATAAGTGAATTTTTAAAACCAAGTATAAAACATTTTAGAATATTAGAGATTCTGGACAAGTTATGGCATTGAGGATGTTGTCCTACTTTGTGAACACATGGGCCATTGTTCCACATCGACCTTTCTATTTTTCTTTAGGGAGGGTTTTTTCCAAGCCAGTCTCATGTTTTACTCACATCAGATGCTGTTCTTTTTGAGGACAGATGGCACTCCAGATCAGTGGAAAAGAGGTCAGTCAGAGTTAACCAGGTTAGAAACTAATCTGACTAAAGGATCCTGCTCAAAAAGATCCAGTCACCATCCTAGTTATTCTAATATACTTTGACCCCACTTTACCCTGGGCTGCCAAAGCCATCTATTAATAGAGGTGTGGGGCAGAGCCTGGACTAAATATAAAGTGCTGAGTTCCCCAATGGTAGGTAAGCTCACTGTTGGATGACCTTGAAGTGCTGAAACACTAGGTTTGTCAAAACCAAATTCACTGCTCTTGGAATGAATATCTACTAGCAGATGTCCAAGGTTAACAGTGATGCC
The DNA here is from genome assembly GCF_001890085.2 of Hipposideros armiger. Classification (NCBI taxonomy): domain Eukaryota; kingdom Metazoa; phylum Chordata; class Mammalia; order Chiroptera; family Hipposideridae; genus Hipposideros; species Hipposideros armiger. The sequence goes on from NW_017731371.1 coordinate 2,473,414, forward strand.
AGGGTAAGACGTACACTGTCAGACCTTAGGATGCCTCACTCTCTGTGATGAGATGAGCCCAGAGTGAGGGACTTCGGTAGTTTGCTCATTTTGGTAATAATGTGCCATGAGCTGCTCTTTTCTGAGAAGTCAGTGCAAATTAATGTATTATAAACTAGTAGTTTGTTCATTCAACAAATATTTGTTGGGTCCTAACTAGGTGCTTATACTATTCTAGAAGTTAGAGATACAGTGATGAACAAAATACCAAGATACATACTTTCATGACGCTTATAGTCTGGTGAGGTTTGGGTGAGTTTTGAAGGAAAAAAAGAACTCATTTTTGATTCCCAAGAAGAAAATTTCAAACGTTTTGATCCACAATTAACTAAGTAGCTTACTTTTCTAAATGTCACAAATCGTGTCCTCCCAACTCTCACTTGATGCATCTTACCCAGCCTGGTTTAATGATTAGGAGTTCATTATTTCACAGTGCAGCCCATTAACATTTTTGTATACCCAAAATTAATCAGAAAATCCTTTCTTAAAAACAATCAAAATTTTTCTCTACCCTAGACGTCCCTCTGGAGTTACATGGCACTACTATATAACAAAAGATGGAAGTGCCATGAGTTCCCAATCCATGGTGAGATGCTAACCTTAAACAGAGTTTGACCTAATTCTTGGGGTGACGGAAGAGAAAAGCCTATCTTTATAGGGTTAGATGCGCAGTAAGGAGTCCCCAGTGCTGCTACATTCCATAGGTGATACGCTTTCATTTTTAAATTTAATTTCCAAGCATCTTGCTAACAAACGCATGTTTTGTCTTCCACCAATCCCAGAAACTTTAAAATACTATGAAGAACAGTAAGGTAGGTACCCTCCTTCTGTACGTAGCTTTCATGGTGTCTTTTTATGGCATCTAAGAGAATCATTTTTTATATACGTATAATGTAGTTCATGACAGTTTTGAAATGTAACCATGCAACACTTGTATTTTAGGAGTGTATGGTAACAGTACACAGGCGCACGCACATGGGCGTACACACGTACGTACACACGTACGTACACACACACACACACACACACACACACACACACACACATACAAATAGGGTCGATCAAGATTGAATTTTCCCCTAGGATGAAAGTGAGATATTTGTATGAAAACAGGCAGGTCCCTGCCCCTAACGACTCCACAGTTAGAACTCTGAGCTTTATCTTTGCTTCAAAAGGCTGCAGTTCATTACAGCATCCATGTCAGAGACCAATAAAAAAGCACCAGGGAGAGTGATTATTGTGCTCCTCCAACACAAACAAATTTGTTTTCTGACTGAGGATGAGGACAAGGCTTTGGATCCACTAAATTAAGCACATTAACTAGGACCCTTTCTCTGGGGCACATTTAAGAACAGAAGAAAGAACAAGAGATTATATACACAACCTACATATTATATATATATATATATAATTAATATTAGCCACCACACAGTTAGGTTAATTGTTGCTTCTCTGAACACTTAATCTGCAAGCAGTTGATAAATCCCAGCCTGAATAGAAGTGGCTCGTATTTAGGTCACACAAAGTCATTGCCGTTTTTTAATTTAAACTGTGCACTAGATTAAAACACAAGAGTATTTCAGGAGGACAATTTCGAAGCAGCAGCAATAGGCTGTCATTTGGCGTAAAAAGTTTCCACAGCACACCCCAGGGACATGTTAATCAAAGCTTTTTAATGGATTCAGTCTGATCTGTGACAGGCTTTGTTCCAGAGATGGCATTTGCTGGATAGGGCTGCAAGTTATCAATAAGGCACAGTAATTGCAGGGAGTGATTGAGCTGCGTTTCTGGGGCTTCCTACCATCCAGCTCTTTTTTATTATTGGTCGAGGCAGAGATGTCTTGTAGTAGAAGTCAAAAGATGAATCGTTTCTTCCGTTAATTTCCCAACATATAATGAAGGGAAATTAAGCAACAACAACAAAAAAACCAACATTATTTTTAAAACTCTCCAACCACCTTCTCCTGTTTCTCCTCCTTATTAAGTCTTTGTCTTAGACTTATAAGCCAGGGCTGGGCAGCAAATCTTTTAACCTGATCAAATAAATCCATTTTAACCAGAGGCAGGCTTGTGAAGCTCCTCTGTGGGCTTGGGCTGGTTCTGCAGTGGCTTCTCAGCTAAGTTCTTTATTATCACCCTGAAATCAAAGCAGCCAGAGGCTAAACTAATGACTGAGGATCACACTGATCACCTGCAGGGATAGTTAGCTTTGCAGCCTCTTAAGAAGGTTAACGCTCCCCATCTGATGGAAAATGTCTTGGTGCCTGTTCAAAACCAGGACTGTAATAGGAACCTAACAGTTGTTTTCTTTAATAAGTCACAATCCTTACTCTGGAAGATCAAAATCATTCCCTTAGTAAGAGATGTCAAGGTGGATGAGTAGAGACGGCAGGGAGATAGTGTTCAAGAAGGAACCGGCCTCATTTAAGAGACTTTTTCACAACCACACAGCTGTCTCTAGCTCCCATGTCCCTGAGCTAATATGTCACCGCTAAAGATTCCCACACCTGGATAAGCCAGTGTCAACACCTTAGAAAGCAAAGAAAGAACACTCAGACATCTGCAGCTCAGTCTAAGCCGATCTCTTTGTTTCCTAGTGGGTGAATGGCAATGCAGCTGTTACCTCAGTTCCCCAGGCAAGAGGTCGGGGAGATCTATCAGCCTTATTCAATTCAGCTCTGAATCTGCTTAAGACACACATTGCATGCCCTTCCATGTCTTTGGCTGGGAAGTAAAATTACATAGAGATACAAACATGTGACATAACATGTCTAACACGATGACTCTTACTTAGCCATTATATGCCTTCTAAATAAAGTCCAAAGCCTTTAGACTGATTACAAACTACTCTTTCAGTCTCGTTTCTTCTCTGCCCATACCATTCTACTTTTGTTGGTGGTATAACGTGTCTTGTAATTTCATCCCTCTTGTCTTTGTTTATAACATTCCTTCAGCTCAAAATATCCTTCCCCTCATTCTCCACTTACCAAATTCCTTCTTAACCCTCAAGCTCCACTCAAATGCCATGTAGCCAGTGAGATCAAAATTAACGGAGACAAGAGACAGAGCCACAGAAGGTTGGGGCAAAGGGTCATGGTACCAGGGACTTCTGCTGTCAGAAAGCTTTAGGGAGACTACTTGGCTCCCAGCCAAGAGGTCATTTGTTCTCACAACTCCAAATGATAGCCTGGTGCTTCCAAGCAGGAGTAAACCTCTAAAACACACTGGCAAAAGATAACCAAAGAAACTAACCTGGATTCTGCCGCTGGATGGCCAAGTGTGGAGCGTGGCGCGCAGTCGGGAAGTCATTCAAGAAGCCATTTGCCTGGTTGTGGACTAGCACCTAGGGATGCAGCCCTTTAAACACAAGGTCCTTGGGGTGCTTACAGTAGAATAGAACCTCCCAGCAGCCATCTTTGAGAGCAGTAGCACTCAAACTTTGCACCATAAGAAACATCCGGAGGGCTTGTCAAACACAGATTGATGAGCCCCACCCCCAAGCTCTTTTACCCAGTAGGCCTTGGATGGGGCTAGTTCATTTGCATCTCTAACAAGTCCCTGGTGATGCAGACTGCTGTTCCCTCCAGGCAACAGGCCAAGAACCACTGGATCTCAGGAAACCACCTGATCCTCACTTCTCTCTGTTCTGTGGAGTACCAAGTTAAGGGCAGCAGGAGAAGAGACAAGAAGACTGGTTAAGAGAAAGATTGCTATAGTCCTAATTTGAGATGATGAGGGCTCACATTAAGGAAGTGGCTGGAGGCATGAAGAGAGAAAAAAGAGAGTGAGCATTTATTGATTAACTAGTTTTTCAGAGTGAGAGATGGAAAAGAATCTAGGGTGTTCATGCATCTCAGGCTTAAGAAATTAAGAGACTCATGTCCAAGAGATGGTCTGTTTTATAAGTAGAAGGGACTTGTGCTCGATAATTGACAAAAGGTAGAAGACAACGGAGCTGAAAAGTTGGTATAGGAACCAAGAGGACAATGACAGAGCAAGATCTGTAAGGATATGGGAGCATGTAAGGGGATAAGGCCTGACTCAAAGGAAGATCATTTTGTAGACAAAAAGTTAGGAAGTTGGGGGAGTTCATACCTGATATTTTGTGAAATAGAAGCAGAAAAAATTTCTGGGATTAGACATTTGAAGAGAGAAGCTAGTAAGGAAAGCAGAAGAACAAACTGACTATTGATAAGTAATATTGCTGAGAAGCACCGATAGACTCACGTGACATCCCAAATTTGATATCCCAATCTATGAGGCTCACTTAAGCTTTACAACAACCTACAAGCTTCCAACTGAATTTGAGCTCGAGGTCTCGCAGCTATTAAAGGGGAGAGCCAGGTTCTTAATTCATGTCTATTGATTTTCACAATCGTTAAATAGTTTCCTGTGTGAGATAGTGCTGGTTGTTACCTGAGACAGAGGCCATGCTTTTCTGGTAGGAAGCGAGAGGCTTTGGACTCTCTCCTGCCCTCTCTTCTCACAGTGCTTGAAGTCTGCTGTGGTCTAAATGTTTGTGTCCCCACAAAATTCATGTGTTGACATCTTAACCCCCAAAGGCGATAGTATTAGTAGGCAGGGACTTTGGGAGGTGAATTGGTCTTGAGGGTGGAGCCCTGGTGAATGGAATTAGTGCTTTTATAAAAGAGGCTCCACAGAGCATCCAAGCTTCCTAGACCCCTCTGCCATATGGGGATACAAGGAAAGTCTGTGAAGAGAAGAGGGCCCTCACCCAACCATACTGGCATCCTGATCTTGAACTTCCAGCCTCCAGAACCGTGAGAATTAAATTTCTGTTTATAAGCCACCCAGTCTGTGGTGTTTCCTTACAGCAGCCCAAAGGACTAGGACAGAGCCTGGGTGCAAAAGGCTCCCCAGGGATGTTTCTTGCAGTCCTTTGCATGCACAACTTTATGTCTCAGTGGAGGCATTAGCCATGGCCTCATAGCCTAAATAATTAACAACCCACCACCAGGGTGCTGCCAGTTCTGTCAATGCATATCATAAAAGTCTCCAAACAAAATTAATTTTAGCTAATATTTAAAGTATAAGCAATAGGGCCTCTCTGTGAATCCTTTTTTCTTCGCAAAGTAAGATGTTACATTTCCCAAAAGGTAGAAATCCTTGCGCTAGTCCATTTTAGGTTCACATGGATGCCATTTCAAAGCTGATTTTCATAATGACTGTTATATCAAATAAAGGCCCCTCCCAGTGCACACATTCTCAGGAGCATGGATTTGCCTGCCATAGTGGAGAGTATTAGAACATAGTTAGAACCGGGTTACACAGCTGTGGTGTAGAAAGGCTTTCTGAGTAGGTAACCTGAGTAGATGACATATTTAGAAACACTCACCTAGTCTCATAACCAACTGGATCTATCTGTTTTGTTTATATGTGGAAAGAACTGATGCTGGGAACACATGTTTTAGGCTTCTCAAAGTGAAAATTTGACACACACTTCCACACGGATATGCACATCCTTATACACACCTCCACACACACATTCTCATACACCGACTCTAAGATTGGTTGGGAAACGGCAAGCAAATTCAAAGCAATGCCAGTCACTTTGCCACAACTCAGTGTGATTTTCAGTCTGTTAAAAAACCTAGAATGGAAATGACTGATGTGGGGCATTTCTCCCAGACATCTTCAATAGACTCATATATAGCATGAGTAGATTGGAACAGGAAACAGTTTCAACGACTGTGGCTGAAAGCACAATGTCTCCTCAGCAGGCCACCTTAGGAAACAGAGAACTGTGGGCTCAGCCTCCTATTTTCTCACAGTATGTCACAAATAGACACTTAGTCTCCAATCCCCACTTGGTGCCTATTTCATTTTCTAAGTGGCTATTACAGCAGTCTAACATGATGAAAGGACAGTGAGTGCTTCCTTAAATTTTAAGAATGGCTTTCATTAATACAACCACCGCCATTAGACGAGCAGATTCTTACTTCTAATTCAATCTCTGAGCTTAAAGGACGCAGGAATATCCTTACTTTTTACAGATTAAGGTTTCCAGCCACTGAATACTGCAGGGAGAAAAATCATGCAATCAAATACAGTGGTCATATTTTAAATTCAGGATCTCAAAGCTCAAATGGGGATGCCATACAGCCAACAATCCTTTTCTTTTCCTCTAGTTGACTCTTTTCCACTTCCCAAGATGGCTATTCCATACCTCCCCTTGCCTCAAACCTCCCATACCTCCTGTGGCCTCACTCTTCAGCTGACAACTTTAACTCATACTTCATTTAAAAAAGAAAAAAGTAAGTAAACACAAATCCTTCATCTTGCCATCCCAAGCCCACAATCCCACTTTATTATTCTTCCTTCCTGCGCATTAAAAGCTAATCTCCCCTCATTGGCTCTGGACTCCTACTAATCACTTCCCAAGGATTTCACTCCTTCAGTAATTTTCTACCTTTCCTGTGTCATCAATCTCCCACTTTCTAATGGAAAATTCCCACTCTAATTGCTCCCTTATTGAAATAAAACAACCAAAACAAAACATCTCCTCACCAAGTGTCTGCCCAGCCTCTCTACAGCCCTTCCAAGTAAATCCTCTCAAGAATTGTCTACAAGTCCTGTCCCCACTTCTTAGCTCCCCCCGCAAAAAAATTCTCAACACACCACTTTGTCCCCCTAATCCCAGCCCCATTGAAACTGTCCTTGTCAAGGTAGCCAACGATCTCCATGTTATCAAACCCAGTGGACACCTTTCTAGACCTTTCAGCAGCACTCCCCATACCACCAGTGTTTACTTCCTCGTTCTTGCCTATTTTTGCCTTATGCTATCTCAAGGTTTCCTTCCTTCCACACCAGATGGTGCTTCTCATCTCTTTTCCTGGCTTCTCCTCCTCGGCCTGAGCTCAGGGATTAGCTCTGAATCTTGCCTGTCTCCCTGAGGTAATATCTATTTTACATGGGTTTCAAAATCATCTCTATACTGATGACGTAATTTTATATCTTCAGACCTAGACCTCTCCTCCGAGCTCCAGGCTAGTGATTCCACTTGTCTCGTTGATCTCCCCACTTGTATTTCCAACAGATAATTTAAACTATGTCCATAAAAGAACACTTGATAGTTTCCCCTCAAAACAGTGCCCAACTCCTCTCACCCCTACCCAGTCTTCCAGTTTCAGTAATAACAACAGTTAGCATTTATTCAATGCATACTATGTGCCAATGAGCAAGTCAGCTACTGCATAACCTCCCTTAACGCTCACAACATCCCTTTGATATAGATATGTTTATTATTCCTATTTTATAGAGGAGAAAACCAGGGCACAGAGAGTTTATCTTTGCCAAGGTCAGATAGCTAATAAGAATCTCAGACAGGATTAGGATCCAGGCATTCTGGCTCAAGGACCACTGTTCTTAACCAATACATTATAGTGTATTTTCCCTAGGAACCTACGAGTTTTACTGATTACTGTTCCCCTTACTCCCTACATCTAAAATCATCAGCAGGTCTGTTTAACACCAGCTCTAAAAATATGCCATGAACCTACCCACTTTTCTTCATATCTTCTATCACCATTTCAGTCTCATGGAGCCCACAGTTACAGCCTCCTAACTGGTTGACCCTCTGCCACGTTTCCCACCTCTGAGCCACTCACCATTGATAGGCAAATGTATCTTAGAATAGGAATGATATCATATCACTCTCCACTCTAAAAACTGTCAAAGGCACCCCACTGCAGTTAGATGAAAATCTAATGTCCTCACCATGACCTGCGGGGTCCTGCATTTCTCTCCAACTTCATCGCAAGCCACGCCTTCCTAACTCATGTCTCCTCACCCCTGCTGGCCTGGTTTTACTGCCAGGTTTCAATACACCCAGGTTTCCTCTCTCACTTAGAGGCTTGGGCCCCATTCCCTTGTCTGGAGTGCCCTGCCCCTCCTGCCTGCCTCCTGCCTGCCTCCTGCCCATCCTATAGATCACCCCTCAGAAATCACGCCTTGTACATGCTACAAAAAGTAAGACCCCTGTGGATGTGCTTCCTTGCACAATATACAATTCTTTAATTATTTTCAACTTCCTTGATGTTTTGCTTTTTTAAATCTGTACTCCCCCAAGAAGTTCTATGAGGACTGAGCCAGGTCTTTCTCATTCTTTATGATTTTTTTCCAGTGTCCAGGGTAGAGCCCCACATAATTGAGACCCTCCATAAATCTAAATTAATTAATGCACTCATTCTTTTTTCCTTAAGTATCTAAAATGGGGCATGAATCCCCAAATTCAAGCTTTAATTTAAGCTAAAAGAAAACCTGAGTTTTGTGACTCACAAAAAAATTGAGAAGTACTCACTCCTGAAAGAGCTAAAAGTAAAGAGGGAGAAAAGAATTTCCCTGGACAAACAGAAATGCAAATTGCTGAAAAGAAGCTGAGCTTGGCAGAAAAAAGTAGAATTTGTGGTCACTCCATCTATCAGCTAACAGGGCGTACTAGATCCTCTCAACCTGCCAAGTGAATAAAAGAAATTTTTAATTTAATAAAAATATTAAAAATCGTAGTAAAAAAATCCAAGATCATAAACTCTCTTTGATAGAGGCACAGCATGGAGCATTCAATAGTGTAGCAGTAAAAGTATAAATGCATCGACCTAAACTGTTAAATTTTCTCAAAAAAGAATGAAATTGACTTTGTCCCTGATGTTTCCAAGATTCCCCCTGAAAACAAGAGCATTTGTTGCCACTTATTAAGAACTCCAGTTTATACTTCCTAACAGGCAGCAAGGACGGCGCTGTTGAAATGGTCGGTTCAACAATGACTTTGTTCAGTGTAATCTCGGGGCCAGTAAATTCAGCAGAGACAATGTACAGACATAATTCGATGCTGCTACAGAGCTCCACATATCTCAGCCAGGGCCCTGGGCTGCCTTATCTGTTTGCTACATTCCAGCCTCACAGTTATGAGGCTGTGCTTTATACTGCATATCCGCAACACTCCACTCGTTCGTTCATTCACTCATTCATTGATGTAGCACATATATCTTGAAAGTCTATAGTATGCCAAGCACTGTTCAGGGGCTGGGGTTAGAGCCTGGAACAAAACAGACAAGCCCCGCTCTTACAGAGTTTTCTCTACACAGGAAACCATACGGATAAATGCAGTAACAACCTGAGAAACCACTAGGAGCATGAAGGAAAGAAAATGGGGACAAAAGAGGGAGTGGGGCCTCATGGGGCTGAAAATGGGGACCTGGGGGTACAGTAGAAACTAGGGTGGACAAAGGAGGTCTCTCCAAAACAGTGATGTTGATTTGAGGGAGAACAATGCCAGGCAGAGTAGCCCTAACAAAGATTCAAACTTTAGTCAGGCTCCTAGACCTTCTCCTAGGCCCATCTGTGTACTTCCTTAGAAAAGTCAGTTTTAGCAAGAACCCTGCTAAGTTGATTTAACTAGAAGCAATCCCCCACCCTCCCTATCTGCTCACCCTTTATATCTGATCAGGTTCCTCATCTTGCAGAATCCCCCAGGTGACACCTGATCACTGTGGCCTGTCTTCAGTGAGAGTCCTGCGAGGGCGGTTTAGCCAGAATGCCCCTGACCCCAGATATTTCCTCTTAGTAATTTTTCACCCACTGACCCCCACCCCCCAACCTGCTCCTTAGCTGTAAATTCCCACTTGTCCATGGTATATTCAAAATTGACACCAATCTCTCTCCCCCACTATAAAATCTCATTGCAGTAGTCCCTACACCTAATACAATGATCCCAAGTAAAGAATGCCTTGCCATCTTGAACAGGTGTCGTTAATTTTTTTATTTTTTTCTCTAACAGTGCAAATGGCCAATGTCCCAAGATCAGTGTCACTGAGCACCGTGAGTGGTATTCGATGACAGCAGACCATGGGATACTGGGAGGCTACTATCAGGAGAGGCTGATCCAAATCTTTGCCCTTGGGCTTCTCCTTGGGTTAAACCCCTGGCCCCACCTCGCCTACATGCAGAGAGCAGAGGGTGAGAGGAGAGTGAGGGACACAGTGGACCGGCTAAGACTCTCCACTGAAGGTTAAAGTTCCCATCAGGGGCCCTTCCCACACAATTCTCTCTCTGAGTTCCTGTAACTGTTCCCTCCACATTCCCCCTCAGGCCTGCGGTAGTGATAGCTCTGGACTCTTAACACCTCTTGGGGATGCTGCACCATCCTTCGATGCTTTTTCAAAATCCTTTCCAGGACCTCTTAGAATTCTTATCAAACACCCAGCCTGAGAGTGATGTTCCTGCAAGGACCTGGACTGATAGACTCTAAACTAAAAGCAGAGCAGCAAGCCACCTTCTTACTTTCAGCGTTCCCTTTGCTCTCTCCTTAGTCTTGGTAAGCCACTTGCTAGAAGTTGGTTCCAATTGTGGCACATAACTCCACATAACATCGCCTTTGGAATTTTCAGAGGTTTCTGGGTTGATTGAGTGTCCTTCCGCTCCCATGGCTCCCTTTCTTTGCACAAAGCTTCCCTGAGATCAGAGCGTTCTTTAGGGTGATACAAGTCATACCAATAAAATGATTCAGAACAGAATTCTGAAACTGAACAACAGTGTGTACAAAAAGAGCACTAGATTTGTAGTTCAAGTTGAACTGTGTGACTCTTGTCAAGTCGATGTCCTCATCTTTAAGATAAGAATAATAATAACACATGGGTGCCAAAAAAATGTATAAAAGTGGACACTTTGGTCAATGTTGCTCAAGCAGTAGTTCACCATGATCAGAAGTGTCTGGACGCTGATGGTAACCACTTTGAGCACCTCTTGTAATTGCAGGAGTCAAACTTGTATTCATTGCAGAAGTGACTTGTATTCATCTTTTGCTATCGATGTATATTGAGTATTACAATTTTAATAGTTTTTTTCCTTTCTTAAAATGTGTACATTGTTTGGGCACCCTCTGTATATCATGATAAATTTATTCATCAACACTTAATGGTAAGAATAGGAAATGGTAATTGGGCCATAGCAAGTAACTTCACTCCATTCTGAGGAAGAACCAGTCCATAAGAAGATCAATCCAGCATTAAATTCTTTGCTTCATTGATTCTGAGACACTAAATATAAAAATCCAGGAAGACTCTCATTTTGGTCACTTCTTAAAATTACAATTCCCTCACAAATGTTAAAATACATAGATTATTGTATTAGTCAACTTGGGCTGCTATAATAAAATACCACAGACTAAGTGGCTTAAACAACATTTAGTTCTCATAGTTCTGGAGGTTGGGAAGTCCAAGATCAAGGTGTTAGGCAACTCAGTTGCTGGTGAAGATTCTCTTCCTGGCTTGCAAAGGGCTGCCTTCTTGCTGTGCCCTCATCTGGAAGGAAGAGAGAGAGAGAGAGAGAGAGAGAGAGAGAGAGAGAGAGAGAGAGAGAGAGAGAGAGAGAGACAGAGAGAGAGAGAGACAGAGAGAGAGGGCTGTTTCTTTTCCTCTTGTTATAAGAGCACCAGCCCTATCAGATGAGGGCCCCACAGCTATGACCTCATTTAACCTTTATCATCTCCTCACTGGTCCTGTCTCCAAATACAGTCACAATGGAGGTAAAGGCTTCAACATATGAATTTTGGGGAGACACAAACATTCAGTCCATAACAGACTGAGATGATAATCTAGACCAATTGCATGATAATCAGGATCCAAATATTATCTATTACTCTCAGGAACAGAAACACAGACAGGATTTGGAATTTCATTAGATTCAAAGTACTGTCCTCTACAATATATTATGACGCATGCTGAAGATTGTAATTAAAAATACTGAGTTAGGGTTGGTAAAAATTTATATAAGCAATTGCTTACTTAGAATATATGTACAAAACTAAACCAAAAAGCTAGTCTCCACATCATGCAACTACTTGGTATCTGAAAATCTAAATACATACCAAGGGTTGCCATCACTTTGTTAAAATTATAACCAAAAATCTTGACCATTCTGAGAAATATTTTTGCCTTGTTTTTCTGTCATACACATTCATACTTTTGTGAGAAATTAAATTTTTTTAAATATTATAAAAAGGCAAAAACTTGATAATTTTTTAATTCACCAGATCTACATGTTTCAACATGGATCAATCTCAAAAACAAATATGGAATAAAAAAATAATTCTGAAAGAATCTACCTGCACTTCCTTTCCCCCACTTTTTTCCTCCCTTTGAAGAGTTTGCAGAATAAGAGGTAAGACAAATGTTACAACTTAACCTTTGTTAAACCTCAATGACATGTTCCTAGAGCTTGTAACACTATTTTCTGAATTCTATGAATTTTCAAAATATTCAAACTAAAAATAAAACATTTAAGAATAACAAAAGTAATACAAATCAAGACAACAATGCCTATTACAACAACAACAACAAGATAGAGGACTAAAAATTATGTTTGGGCAAAAGCTAAAATGTTCCCTTGTTTCTTTCTCAAGGATTATTAATCAGAACACCAGTCCTTCACCTAATAAATTGGATAAAGAAGGATGAGCAGAGCTTAACAGATTTCTTCATAAGGGTCTTTCATATGTGAATATGCTTTTGTAACTTCGAAGATGGTAAGCAGTTGAGGATGATTATTGGACAAGAGTATGGTATTTCCCGGGCCGGCCGAGTGGCGCGATGGTTAAGAGCTGGCTTGGGACGCCAGAGGGCCCCGTTCAGATCCCACATATGAGGGCCAGTGACACTGCCTTCTACAGCTAAGATGCTGAACAACAGCTCAACCTGGAGCTGGGCTGCCCTGAGTCGCCGGGGCCGGTGTAGGCTGCAGCCCCTGTGGCAGTGGGTTGCCATGGGCTACCGTATGTAGCCAGCAGCCAGCGTGAGCGGCCAGCAGCTGCAGTGAGCGGCCTTCCAGAAGCTGGCAACTGATCTGCCTCGCCCGGGAAGAGTGCAATGATGGTGCCAACTTGGGCCAGTGAAGCAACATTCTCCACAACTAGACTGAAGAACAAAAGGACAACAACTTGTCTGTTCCCCTTCCCCCAATTCCCCAGCACTGTTCCCATCCCCCCAATTCCCCAATTAAAAAAAAAAAAAGAACTTAAAAAAAAAAAAGAGTCTGATATTTCCCAATTCACATGCATTGTAGGAATGAAGGCCTTTACCCAGGATGGTTCAGACCTCAGGATGGAAATTAAACCTGCAAACTCAAATACCTGTGTTGACTTTTTCAGCTCTTTATACAGACTATCTAGCGTAGCAGTTTTCAATATTTTTGGTCTCAGAATGCTTTACACTCTGAAAATATTATTGAGGACCCCAGAGAGCTTTTGCTTATGTGGGTTATTCCTGTCAATATTTACCCATAGGGTAATACCTGTAATAAAATGACTATTGTTATTTAAAAATAACAATAATGCATCTATTACATGTCAACAAATATTTTAAATCAACATGACTATATTTTTAAAAATAGTAAGAAGAAGGGCATTGTTTTACATTTTTGCCAAGCTCTTTCATGTCTGGCTTAATGGAAGGCAGCTGTATGCTCACGTCTGTTTCTGCTTCAGTCTGTTGCAATATGATTTTTTTGGTCAAAGTATATGAAAAAAATAGGGCTTCACACAGATATGCAGATGCAAAAGAGGGGACTATTTTAATGGTCTTTTCAGATAACTGTAAATATTCTTTAATACTACATCAAAACTCAACAAATGGTAGTTCTTACAAATCATTGCAATAAGCAATCCGAAACTATATCAGAGAACTTTTCACACTGTTTCATTTAAATTCCATCGGCCTACCCGACTTTGAATGGATCATTAACCCATGAATAACTTTATAATATGCATTGGTCATTTGGAAATTTCTTGCTCCCCAAGTTATGCAGCTCTTCCAAAGGTTGACATTTTCAATATATACAATATACAATATATACAATATATAAAGGTTGACATTTTTCATTACACAATATCAAGTAACTGCATTTGTTAATTTCACCATTTATCTCATCAAAAGCCCCTTTAAGTATCTGGAAGCTGTCAAGCTTATAGTGGCAAATACACATTTTTCAATTGTTTCTTTTTCTTGAAAGCTCAGATTTTATCATTGGCAACAAACACTGTCAGTTGTTTTTCCTGAAGTAACAAGCTCATTTTGTTCATTTTTGAGAAAACGTCTGCCAAGAGCCCAAGTCTGAAAAAACCATAGTTTGTCAGTCATTCTCTCAAGTAAAAATGGTGCTCAAAAAAAAAAAAGATCTTCAGTTCTCACAACTCAAATAATATACAAGTGCTTTTTCTCAAGACAACCATTGTATCAAAATTTAGTAAAAATTGATCATTTTACTTTTTCGTCATGCACATTCTCAAGAGAAACTCGAGGTTATTTTTAAACTATAAGTAGGTGGCAGTGAACAATATCTACTAGGACATTTTGGTGCTGTTGTCATGATTTGTAGTAAAGCATTTTTACCTGCCAGTAATTTTCTAGCATCAGGACAAATGTCAACATGGTGAAAAAGGCAAATTAAGTATTAGTATTAGTATAAAAATAGTTTTGTCCTCACAGATCTCCTAAGAGGGTCTTGGGAACTCCCAGGTATCTGAAGAACTCACTTTGAGAAACACTGATGTAGAGCATTACAGAGATGAATAACTTACTCTTAAATTATTTGAAAAATTAAACAAAAGTCAATGCTTTTGGCTACTGCAATCCCTTAAAAAAACACTAACTCACTTGCTTCTGCCTTTCTGAATCCAAAGGAAATTGAAACAAAATAAATGAATTCTCCACTGCTTTGTCTATGACCACATAGCCTCATTTAGACTTTTACCTTTTCTCCTGTTCCTTTCATTTCAAAGGTAAAGATAGTAAAATTCAATATTTAGCATGTCCATCATAGAGAACTGCCAAAGGTATAAAAAGAATATCATGCAACTTTTATGATATAAAATTATCCATTTGAGTGGTTTTGCGTATAAGGCTTTATAGTCCAGTATTGACAAACAATTATCTAATAGCAGCTCTGTGTTAGACATGATAAGATGAACTTTTACAATAACGCATCAGATATTGGCACATTCCACAGCTAAGAAGGTGGAGGCACGCACATATGAAGATTATTTTTTAAGAAGTCCCCAGTTCTGGAACCATAAGTCTTATGTCTGAAAGAGCCTTATGTTTGCCCTTGCCCTCAAACATAGGGTAAGGCAGTAAGTAGTCCAGGTCCTCAGGAATGCCTCATAAAACAGCCTCTTTCCCCTGCCCAGTTCCCCACCTTCCCCAGCTGGGTGCCACTGCCCACGAGGTGGAGCAGCCAATTAAGCCAGAGTCTCAGGGTGACACTCAACTACTGAGCCAACAGACACTCAACAATTATTCTTCTGTATCCAGAAACACTAATGTGTCCAAGAGTAGGGATTTCATATGAACACTATAATAATTAGTGAGGCAAAAAATAAAATAAAAAGCAAATTTGAACTTTTGCTGGAGAATAACATCAACATTTAAAAGTCTCTGAAGTGAAGAATGTTCCACTACACCATCAGAGGGAAAGGGGGGGATATAAACCCAGCAAACCCAAATCCTAAATCACTCCTCAGCTTAACACATTATTAGCCTTACAAAAGGTCTTTGCCATGATGAAAATTTGTTTCTTAAAACTCAAACCCCATTTTCCAAGACAGGAGATCAAAGAGCTGCCTGGCACATTAAGTATCGGCAAATTCTTTCTTCCATTTGTACAGTTTGCATCAAAACAGATGCAGCAAGAAAAGCCACATCTCAGTGCATTTGGGACTTTATGAAGGTAGACAACTCTGGTTATGTGGAGGTATTGCAGATGTCTCCCCTGTCATGGGGAATAACCTGCCTGCCCAGGTAGGTGGAGCCCAGTCATGGCAGAGGATGATATGTGGAAAGCATTTTTCTAAAGGAGGGAGAACTAATTCACCCTGTCACCTTTCTTCCATTGAGGAAGGCCGGCAATTTGAGAACCCATGTCTAGATCCATTTTCTATGTGAAAAGGAAGCCTTTTGCAATAAAACAGGCATTTTGTCATCTTTTAACAAGATGTCCATTGTATTTTTAGAAACACACAAAAGATAAGTGAAGACAGGAGAACTTCTAATGGGTCCTCTTCTGTTCAGTGAAGCCAGAAAATAAGATTGAAAATTATATCGGTACACACCAAGTACCCTGCAATTAAAAATATTAAAAGCAGCCCTACTGCAAATGTTATTTAGTATAAGACTTAGGTAGAAGGAGCTTTCAATTTTTTTTTTTTAATCCTACACTATTTGGAGAAGCATTTATGGTGATTGCTATATGCAACGGCTTGTTTTAATTCATTCATTCAATTTTAAACGCCACAGGAATATATCAGAAATGGCCGAATCGTGGGAAAGTTATTTACTTTATTCGAAATGTAACTAGACCTAGGGAGGCTTTGCTAATTACTGGTATCGCAGCGAAGCAGAAATCTGTTCACGTCTCATTCAAGCAGTGGATTAGATAAAACATTAGTTCCATGGAGCTGATCACTCTGGAGGTTTACTCATTTGCCTTGATGCAGTAAATGTTGGCACATTAGGCCTCCTGGAATATCCTGAAGCTGGCCTAATAACACATCTGCTGTATTTATTTTTGAATGTAAATGGCACTCAGAAGTATGCTTTGAAAAGTAATTTCAGCTGGAAAACAATTAACATTAATAAATACAGATTTTGTTTCTGCTAACAATTACTTCATGAAATTGTTAGATGTGGTGGAAAGCACTAGTTTACAAATATGGTTTGTAGCAATTAAATCCCTTCTGAACCAAAACTCTTCCAAACTGGATGGATTCCTGTCTGATGCTGTGAGGGATATCAACACAGATCTGCAGGAGTTTTATGACTTTGTAATGTGCGTATGAAGACCAAAGGCACCCATTAGGTGAGGGTTGTTGTAGCCCAAAGGAAATTTACTTCTAACAATTGGATCGAGACAAAAGAACAGTTACACAATTCTTTTACGAAAATGCATTCTTAGTTGATGTGGACAATGAAAACAACAAAAATGGTACTTTCCTACTCCTAGGTTCTTGTAAGCATAACAACAAAGGCAGAAGGGCGCTTTCTCGACAAGGCCTCAAATTTGAACTGTGGAGCTGCAATCATGGCGCTCTGGGTTGCAGTGTGAGTTAGAGATGGTCTGCACGCCCTAATGGGTGCAGTAGACAGATTGAAGCGTTCAGCTGCTTCCTGAACCGCCCCCCCGCCTCCCCGCATCTGGTTATGTCCTGTGGTAAAATCACAACGCTGGGAATTGAATGGGTACCCTTAGCATGGCCTGCAAACAATCACCTCTGGAATGTTCAGTTCTGTCCAATCCTTGAGGAGAAGGAAATGTTCTTCGTCTGAGCATCCAGGGACCCCAGTTCCTTTGTATCTCTCCGTAGGCCTTGAACCTTTCATCCGGGCTCTTTGTACTCAACTTCACACCATGAAACGGGAAAACTATCTCACCTTATCTCCCTCAGAGGTGCTCATTGTGCCTCTTTGAAGCTTTTACTCCCTCAAGAGGGTGATTGCAGAATTGAAGTAGCAATACGTATATGCAAAAACAGGAAAACATTTTATACAGATGAGGTCAAAAGGTGGTTCTCCTCTAACACAAACCAAACAACTTTATGCAATTTTAAAAAAATAGGACACTGATCTAGAGAAAACTAGGTAACCACATTTAATTACCTAGCTAAAACTCCTGGATTCCAAGCAACCTGAAGGACTGGGGTGGGTGTCGGCTTCTTTGTGTGCCTCCATGGTAACCAAAGCATCTAATAGATGCTTAATGCATCTCTGTTGACTGGAGAGTGGCTAAATTAAATTTTTAAAGGCAAAGTTAAAAGCAATTGCACTTATTAAAGGAATATGATATTTCGAGCTTACAAAGTTTGAAAGGGTTCAGGGAGTATCACTGAAAAATTGTAGGTTAGACCATCTGGCCCTGCCCTGGTCTGTGGTGAAGACCCTCCATGTGGATGGAGCATGCAGCCTTGGGCGGAGATGCAGTGAGCACTGCTGGGGGAGTCTCTCTGGGAATAACTGGCAGGACCAGGAACAAAGGAGAACCCAGCTTCTCTGTTCCACTTGAATTTGTTACTTTTATATGCATTTTATTCACACTTCCAACAATAAGTATAACATTGGGTGGTGAGTTTTCTGTTTTTATCTATCTTTTCCCAAGAAAATGAAATATATTTTTTTGGGGGGGAGGTGGGGTTGCCCTATGCAAACAGGACTTACAGAAAAAAGAAAAAAAAAAAACAAAACAGAAAAGCCACACACTGCTTTCTCTAATTTCATTGATCTCACATGCCTAAAGAGTTTAAAGGGGGGGGGGGGAAGGTTTCCTCTTGCATCATGTTGTTAGTAAGTTCTTCAGCAGTCTTGTCTTTGTTCCAGATCATGTTGCTGGGTCAAGCACAAGATCAAAATGCCCAATATGGTGTCAGTTTCTATTTCAGAAATTGGTTTGTTAATGACATCCTAATGTCGATCATCATATAGCAGGAACTATATTAATATTTTTTTCTCTCAGGCACTGTTACACAGATGTCAGCTCTAATCCCTATAGAAGGCCGCTACAAGTCAATCTTCATGGAAATACGTTAGTGATGCCTAGGAAGTTTCTAGAAATTTAAAGGTGTGAAAATTATAATTGGAAATAAAGAAACCTTTAACAAAAAATTAAGCTTAGCTTGAGATACTCAAAATTGTTCCGTTGTAATGACAATAACTGGCCTGCAGATTTTTCAAGACTACCTTAGCCTAATGTAAACTAATAATACCTATATTAAAATCTTTCAAGTTATCTAAATATGTCAATTGTTTCACACACAGTAAGCACAGGAAAGCCCTCCGTGTTGGCTAAAAGTGATGCCCAGCACTGATATTTCTCAGTTATAATGAAATGAATAAAAAAATCAGTCTGTAAAATGCTATTGATGTTTCTCTTTCAACAGGCCCTTTATGCTGTGTTCGGGGAGCAGAAAGACAGATGTTGCCCAACCTGCAGGGCTGGGGCGAGCCTGCCTTTTAAGAGCTCGATTGTAAACCGATGAAAGGTGTGTAAACAGATGACAGGGGCAATTACAATGTGGAATTGGTTAGGCTCTCAATGTCTAAAAGTACATCGCCTGCATTATTCTTTTTATGCTGCTCTTTAATGACAAAAGAAAACATGAATAGCTCATCACGACTACAATATGTTTGTAGTATTTGGAGTTTCTCTCAGTAAGGGAACATCTGCAACTACGGTGAGAGCTACGGAAAGAAGGTGAGCTGGCACGGATCCTTATAGGAAAAGGAATTATGATTCCACCCCCTACAGGTATCAGTCACTTTTTAATTTGTCTCAGTGCCAGCGAAGAGTAAGCAAGGTCCATAGATAAAGGGGCTGCTGTGGTGTCAGAGGGGAGAAGAGGGGGAAGAGTCAGTGGGAAAGCGTAGTGAGGACTTATACATATTAAGTTAAAAATAGAAGTGTGAAATGGAGCAGAAACTGTAAATCAATGATTATTAATCATCAAGGATTGATTCATTGCACCTGCCTTGATACATACATGGAGCACCGATATCTAATGACATTTCTTTTCTCTCCCTATCCATCCTCTGCCTTTTCAGCTTGTCTTGTAGATGCTGAGGAATCTCCCAAAATAATAATAATTGGGATTTTAGTAAAAAACACTCCATGAAGGGCTAAATTCCATTTAGGAATTTACTCTCAGGAGCCCCAGTCTGCCTTAGACTGGATTAGAACTCTCTCGGGGTTCACTCCAAAATAACCCAGCCTTCCTTCCCACCGGGCCTCCCGGCTGGCCAGCGCTCTCAATTACATTGCCAGTCCCAGACGCTGGGCCTTGGCCTGGTTGGAATCTCGAGGCTCAAACTGGAAAGCAGCCCATCTTTGAAGTCACAGGGGAAGGTTGTCCTTCTTAACGTTGGCCGCTCACCTTAGAAAGCTGTCTTCTCTGTGGGTTGTTGTTTTTGTGTGTGGGTTTTTGTTTGTTTGTTTGTTTGTTTGTTCAGTTTGGTTTGGTTTTTTCAAAAGGCAACAGAAACAGCTAACCTGCGACCAATAACAGAACTGTTAAAACAGAGGGATTAACCCTAGACTTGGCCTCAAGTGCGGGCAGATGTTTTTGAGAATGAACTTAGGGGTACACTTAAGAACACTGAGAACTCATGCTTGTAATGTGCAGATGTGGTGAAACTGGAGTAAGTTCAGAGAAGTGACAAAGATGATTAAAGGGATAAAGAATGGTTTCTGAGGGAAGGCTAAAGGGATTCTTTCTGCCTTTATCCCAAGAAATGAGAAAATAATGATTATTAACTTCAAAGTCTGTTTGCTCTTCATGTCTGCAACAAACCCAATGCATGGAAATGGGCTTGAATTAAAAGCAGGAGAGAATTTGGTGAAGGAGAAGAAAGACTTTCTTGTCCTTCTGAGGGTAAGACATGGTAATCTGATTCCCATAGAGGTCATGGAGTCCACGTTTGAGTGTAGTTTTTCACAAGAGGGTATACCACAGATTACGAAAAAATCTAAATTCATCGACTTCTCTTTTTTTCATGTTTTGTTTTTCTTGGTCTTCTAGACTCGAGAAGCAAAAACTAGAAATACGTACACGTTTCAGTCCCGCATACCATCCTGGGTCTCCAAGCCCCCAGAGCCCAGTCTCATGAATGTATCATAAAAGGAAATTCATGGCTAAATCTCAGTTCTCGGTGGACAATATTTTTCTTGATTTTTAGTCTTTTCAGCACTTTGCAGAGCACATATGGGGAAAAGGAAGTGGAGGATTATGGCTAGTTGGGGAGGCTTAGAGTAAAGAGAAATAGGCGCAGATCTGGAAGAGAGCATATGTCATTGATCTTGTCCCCAAGCTAATTGAGAACATTCCCGGGCTTCACAGGGCAATACTATTTCTAGACGCTCAGGATTTAAGAAGCACTCAATAGTTCGACATAAGGCAGCGTGCCCCCTGGATATGGAGTCTGGTTAAGCAATAACTCAATCTGTCTTCTAAGCCCCCTCACCCCCACCCGACCCTCGCCCAATACAGAAAAACCTAAGCACGTTTTCCTTCTGTTAGAGACACCTCCACACCTACTATTAAAAAATAATAAAAGTAATAATAAGGAAAAAAGTTTGGGGCTTTGTTATGAACAACCTGGTGCAAATCGACTCCTTTGTTTCCCCATCCAGCCCAAATGTTCTCTTTCCTAATTCTCTGTGTCTTTAGCAACCCGTCTATCCATAGGGGCCAAATGAAACTCCAACTATATGTAAAAAGAGCAAAAGCCTCTGTTAGTGACCTTCAAGCTGGCTAAAGACCCATCCAAAACCTGTCACCATATGGAGTTTCCATTTCCCTGTAAGAAACCACAGGGGTACATTGTGGGTGACATGAATGGAGGTGCTCGGTTGTAAAATGTTATTCACATGCAAGAGATCATTGTTATTGTTTCCTGTAATTATTCTGCCTAATAACAAAAGGAAAATAACTGATTTTGACACCCAAGTTTTGTTGTAAATAGGCAGAATGTTGTCATGAATATGCAAAATATTATGATCATTGCCATACCTAACTAATTGCATTTGAAACATGCTGGCCATAAAATAATTAATTAGCAGTGCAGAAAGGCATCATGATACTAGCTATAAATACTAAACATAACTAATTATTTCCATCATAAAATGGTCTGCCAAGAAATTTATAACCAAAGCCCGGAGTTCTCCAACAGCGTGGTGTTCAAGGGCTGTGTCACCCAAGGCTTTCTATTTTGTGATATTGTTGGGACGAGTGGATGCCAATTTGAACATAAACTAAAATGAAACTAATCTAGGATTTTCAATGTTCTTTAAGCTGTTGGGTGATTGTTGTGGAAAATTCAGGCAGGGCCTTTTGTTGTTGACATCAAAAGTGGTAGGTCACACTGGACCAGCAGAGTACTTTTTGAGCTCAAGCAAAAATTGATTTCCTTTTTTTAAAAAGCAGCTGGCATTACAATGAATAGCCTTCTTTCGATTTTTCTTCTCCAGTGAAGCGTTCAGTGAATGCAGCAGGCATAATAGGCTGAAGTAAACAGTGTCAGGTTCTGTTATATCAGGGGCTCTTTTAAACCAAGCAGACAAGCTATCATCAGTGCCTGAAACCCTGCAAATCACGGCCGAGTCGGAAAATGAGTTTGTTTCCTGACCAGTGTGTTGATGACATTTTGAAGAATGGAAGGAGGCGCTTTGCTAATCACTCTGGCTGCTGCATGCTCCATTATGATGCCATCTCGTTAATGAGCAAAAATAATGTGCCCGGATGAGGCGGTAATAGAATTAGAGCCTCTGCAGGCTGGACTCGAGACTGTCGTGAACATGCTCTGATTTTGCATAAAACGCAGGAGCGAACCTTGGGATTCACATCTTAGACTCATTTGTCACAATCCTTTGGCCTTATTTTTTTCTGGTGGCTGGAAACTAGGAAATTGGCCTACATCAGAACAAAGTCCCTTGCCTTGGCTTTCCATCCTTAGGGTGAAGACCTCATGACCAACCCAAAGACAGCAAGTCTGGGTGTGGCTTTTTTGGTTCTGCTTTTGTTTTCTCCCCCAAGTGACTGTGAGACAAATGGTTGTATGCTAGGATTGCGGTGATGGAAATGTTAAAACACATTCATTCGTGTCATAGCAGAATCAGGCTTGCAAGGATTCAATTGCATACTAAAGAGCCTAAGGAAATCAGCATTAATCTTATTCTAAAAAAATATTTCTCTTCTAAGTACACAGCCTTCTCACCTACATAACTATAACAGCGATGCTAGGACCCATCGAAGCCACCTTCATTGGATCTTGGGGACAGGAGCAGAGCTAAGTGCCTTCAGAGAGCCCCTAGAATTCAAGGCAAGTGCCATTCACATCCCATCACTGAAGCTTTCTCCTGAGAGTCTCTCTAGCATGAATCGTGTCCATGACTCTCAGGATGAGAGGCAGCCACTGGGATGGGAGGGACCCCCGAGGCACCCCGACAGGTAAGTGCCCAAGGGTGAAACAGGAAAAGTAAATACTTGCTGTGTGGTGCTGGGGACCCCTTCTTCCTCATCCCTGCTAGAATAAAAAGGCTTCCTCGCCAGAAGGGTATTTCTAAGCAATCACACCTCTAAATAGAATGTAATTACTGAGGAAATTAACTTCACAGCTAAAGATTGTGTTGTCATGATAATTTAGAAGAGTGGGAAGGATGTTTTCTGAGCAATCCCTAATCTTTTTTTCTTCTCTTTTTTTGGTTATCACTTAATGGTATTCATTAAAACCGATAACAGAAATTGCTTCTCTTTAAATTTCCTACTGCGTCTTGATTTAGTTGAGTTAGACTTTTCTTGAAACAATACATTAATGTCATGCCCAATTGACTTCTGTTGTAAAAGAAATAAATCTCCCATGTGACTCTGTTGCTTGCATCTGGAAATGGTTAAAAATATGCACTCTGTCAGCCCATTGTTTAAAGAACAACGAACAACGTAGGTTTCTGTGGGTTTCTTTGTCCCCCAATCTCAGTCATCATCACTACTCTTTCTCTCTGTAGCTGAACTCATAAGAGTCTTCCATTCAGCTCAAAGCAATATTTACCTCTGAAGATAATGCATGCTTAGAATGTAGTCAAGGTTCGCCTTCCATCATTAGCCCATGGGTCACTGCTCTTTTACTCACTGGCCCTATGTTTCTGGAGAGCAACACAGCAGTTTCCTGGTGAAGCCAAGGCTATGTTTTCCCTAGAAATGTTCAAACTAAAGATTCGGGAGGTGCTAACAAAATTATAGCAAACACTGAAGTCATTTAAATTTGCATTTCGTCTTCGAGAAATTAATAGAGAAAACAAATCTTCCTCCCCCACTTGTAGAATACTAAGTATAATTTTTGGGTTTGTTACGAAGAGCCACCAAGACATGTGACATGGTATTCACCATCGACTCAAGCTGGGAGGCTGGATTAAAAATAAAGTGGCATAAGCTTAGTGAAAAATGAGAATAAATGCTTCTAGGTCTTGGGCACATCTTTATCAATATAGCTAAACTGTGTGAGTGACTCACTGGGTCTCCATCTGTGATCTTCAAGGCTATAATCCCAGAGGGTCTTGGCTGAAAAGGAAGCTTCTAGGTACACTGCAGAGAGTGTTTGAGCCCCCACCATGTGTGAAGCATTCAAAGCATTTGACACCCATGTTACTTTATTTAATCTACACAACTCTATGGGTGTTGTTATTGGAATTTCTCTTCTTATAATCTCTGTTTTACAGATAAAGAATCTAAGGTTTAGAAGGTTAAAGTTGCCCAGCTAATGGGAGGGAGGATCAGGACCTGGGTCCTGGCCTATTGGCCTCTTGGAACCAATATCCTTCAGGATGCCTGTGTCCATTTGATTTGACTAGTGGGTAGTCTGCCATTAGTTTTGGGAAAGATGCTATCGCTACTTCTCTACTGCCTAAGAATGCTATCAACAGATATCATTACAACTAACTCTACTTCAGAGATGTGAAGAAATATGGGGGTGGAGGGAAGTTACTTTATTCTTTGTAAGAGCAAAGGTAAGTGGGAAGGGAACCAACATTTACTGAGTCTCTGATACACACACACACACACACACACACACACACACACACACACACACACCAACATTTCACAGTGGGCATTGTTATCTGCATTTTGGAGATGAGGAAAATAACATTTAGAGAGGATAATGATTTGTTAATTTCATACAACTCCAAAGTAGTGGTACCTGGCTCAAACCAAGATCTGGTTTGTCCCAAATCTCATACTGAAACCTGGATTAGGGTGAGAACTTTAAATTTATGGAGTTTGATTATGTGAATGAATGAGCAGAACTGCCCCAAATGCAATCCTAAAGTTGTTGAATTTAGAGACATCATGATTTAAAGCTTCAAATCCAAAGTCTTCCAAGAAAAGAGAAGGAAATAGCCTTAAAATCATTGTTCTCAATTCCTCATGGGAGGAAGCAAAATAAACGTGTTGGATTTCCCCATGTGGCTGTTTCAGGTTTCATGTAAACCATGACATATCTCTGCTGGATAATAAGGAACTTAAAGTAAAAATAAAAAGCAAACTAGGAAGTACAATGCTAAGATTTGGCAATGAACTATGGTTTAACACCTTTCACTGTGGGATTCCTCACTATTCAAGGTCAGTGTGCCTTCAAAAATCTCCTTGTCTTTTCAACAAGTTAAACAAATCTGCAAGGGTTGGATAGCTCCTCATTGTAGCATTTTCTTTTTCCCTTTATTATTAGAACACTTTCTAGAACAAAGTCAGCATCAGATGCAAAAATGATATAATGTGCAGTTTTGCAGAAACAAACGGTGTGCTGTGGAATACATATCAAGCAAACACCACAGTAAGCCAACGAGCATTGCATGAATACATGAGATGAATCGTGAATTGCATTTAGCATTTATAAGTTGCTTTTTATTGAAGCAGTAAACAGTCACATGACCTTGAATTTAGCCCTTAGGGTTGCAGTAGAGCAAGTTTTGACAGCAGTCCAAAAATACTGCTATTCTAGAGAGACAGAAAAGTGCTAAAATTGATCAATGCCCCAGGTTAAGTTGATGCAAGCTTTACATAAGAGGAAATAGCTATTGCAATCTGAATATTATATGTAAAAGTTCATGCCAACTGTCCAAACTAGCCATATTATCAAATTGGAGAGTTGACTTAGTCATGAATTATATGCCATTATCTTGGGTTTGGCTATAAGATGTAACATCAAGCATTATTCTCCACATAAAGCTGATAGCCACTGAGGAAATTATAAAATGCTTCTGAACTCCAAAAGTTAGAGAGCCTAGCAGCAAGGAACGAGATTTTGACATCTACACTTGGACTGTTCATAGCAAATGTTTTTACAAATGCACTAGCTGTGAAAAAAAAATAATAAAGTCTAAACACGATCACCTCCAGTTTAGAAAGTGTGCAAAATTTTAAATGCATTATGTGGTGGTGGTCGCAAGACTACATCATAGAGCTAACATGGCTGGAAATTGAATCCTTGAACTAATGTGACATAAAAGTCTTCTATCATTAGCAATTTTTGATCTTGTTCAAATAAATTTTATTAGCATATATGCCCTCTATAATGGCAGAAAAATTGTTACTGTGCTGTCTTGGATTAGCAAGACTGAATGGTTGACATCTTATCACTTTAAGACTGAACTCTCACATTTTCTTTTCTATGCAATCTCCTTTTTTCCTCATTTGCACTAACCTAAGACAGTGCATATGAGAAAATATATTCACAAAAGACTTACATTAGCTCTTATTCAAAGAGCTGAGTTGAGCCAATTTCTAGGGCAAAGCTGCCTCCTCTTATAGAAAACTCAATCTTATTTTAATTTTTAAAGAGGGGTCCTACTGGGCAGTAGGCTATTGAATCACCATTGTGTGTGTGTGAATTTCATGACTTCAAAGTTGCACACTAGAGAGTCTTTGGGACTGAAGTTTGTTTATTTGCAGCTCTAGTACTGCCAAGACAGCAGTAAGAGCATCCCCACTGGCTCCTCCAAGTACTTGCTCTTCATCTCCCTAATGCATGACCTCTACAAAGTAAGAGAGTTAATCCTTTGGGCATTGTCCTAAGTCTCCAAATTCAACATCTTGTTTGGAACGCAAAGCTATAAATTCCAAGTCCTGGCTGCCCACTCAAAAAAAGCTTTTGAAATTCAACTTTGTTTGTCTGAATTTAGGCTTCTCTGCCTTTTATGATGGAGGTGATGCATAACACTGACCTACAGAAATTAATTAGTATAATTCACTTGAAGGCTTATTGCTAACATCATTATAATTCATTCCCATAGGAGTCATTTGATTATTGCCTTTCTTGCCAATAAGAATTAAAGTAGCTAGTTACTAGTCGCAGATCATTAACCCATTCAATCTTTGCCATCATACACGAATGCCGTATGGAAGACATCAGGACCCTGACATTCCCCTATGGGTCCTTCCTCTCTTTCTGCATAGAAATGCATCCTATAGTATCCATAAGCCCATCATCAAAGATATATAGGTCACAGAGGGAGGGCTAGTCAGATTTCTTACAACTGCTCAGAGCTATGAAAGATTCCAAGGATACTTCCTTTACTATCTGCCTGAGTACCTTAGGAGAAATGCACAGAATTCGGTAGGAAGAATGAGATAGCTGCTAAATCTGAAATACTCTCAACACCACCGCAGGTGGGTGATATGTAGCATAACATGCCTGCAGCAGGTAGTTTTTATAAACAAACAACTATATTAGTTAATTAACTAAGTTTTCAACCTGACTTCTAAACATACTGTCCAAGGGGAACATCTTCTGATCCACCTTTGAACGTGTTCTTTATACAAAGTTTATTTCACATTCTATTGCCAATGTCATTCCAATTTTTCCAAAGTAGGTCATAATCACAACTTATGAAACTATGTTTTTATAGGCTCAGTATTATTTATACATGTGAGAAAGATCTTTGTGCCTACGGTAAGTGAGAGTCAGAGCTGTGTTTTACTGGATTAAACTGGATTTATTGATTCCACATACGCATGAATAGTGAAGGAGAAAAGCTGAATGAAAGTAGTTTTGTAAGTTGGAAAAAATAACACATGATAAAAGCATAAACCATTAATAAGTAGTTACTATTTAATTTTTATTTATTTTTCCTGACTCTAACGGGCCCATTTAGGTCATTGGCATTCACATTACTTTCTTTAGCCCAGTGTTTCTACAGAACTAGTCAGGGTATAATTTATTCTCATGATAAGTTTTGCCAAACTCCTTTACTTTGCTCTTCTTTAAAAGACTTCTCTAAGTTTATGTACTTTCCTTTTGAATGTATCATATGTATCATAGCTGGAATTTCATGAAGAAATTTTTGCCTGTGCACAGGCCTTTCTTGTATAGGAATCCAGAACAGTCTCCCTTAGGATAACTTTTGAGTTTGTGTCCAATCACTGAGTGCCAATAATACTAAATTCAAATGAGATGGTAAAACATTACTTGGAAAAAATGACATTAAAGTCTGTTTCTGGACAAAACTAGTCTAAATTATTCTTCCCTTCCATGAATATTTCTATATTTATTACATCAGCATCTAACACTTATAGATTTGGACAGAATCACTTTACATGTGAAAAAAAAATCAGGGACTATCCTAGCAGAAGCTGCAATACGTTGACACCTATGTGAAGTCTTTTTCTAAAATTGCTGTTAGTCTCCAAACTTAAATAAACAAATAAACAAATAAATAAAAGTAGACATTAAGCCCACATTGTCCCCAAATTATTATGTGCTAGATCTAAAATACTTTAAAAAGAAAAATTACTAGCCATGGCACCTAGAAACTAGCATTCTAGCCCTGACTCTACCATTAAGCAGGTCCATGGCTACATTTACCTAAGCTAATTGAAAGCTAGTTTTCACAAATAAAACACAAGACAGGTGAATAAAAGCTTGAGCTACATTCAATCATGAGAGAAATCTACACAGTACAATGCTCTTTCATGTTTTAAAATCAAGTAAAGGTGCACCGTAAAACTCTTGTCATGAAAGAACTGGTTTCATGTCGCTGGTTTTGTCAGGGTTAAGTATGTACATTTTTATACTATCATGTAGCAATCCATCCACTCACTCAACAATTACATCTGGATCCCAAAGCTATTCATAATGGGTTTCTATTCTATTTGACCATTTGATTCTTGAATGTTCAATACTTTTGCCAAGTTTTTCAGAGTGAGGCAGGAGAAGTTGTGGGAAAAAAGCATAGCCCTCGGCTTAGACAGGTTTATGTTCAAATCCCAAGTTCACCACTTATGGGCTGGGTGTCCTTGGACAAGAATGTCATTTCTTTGACCCTCATTTTTCTCATATGTAAAATGGATAGAATTAGTACTTATTTCATAGGGATATTTATGAGGAGTTTTTAAAATTATATACTTGAGGCTCATTTATGCAACTCAATGAAGAGAAACAGAGTTTGCCACCCCAAAATATGCCTCTTTGGGATACTGATTATTTTAAGCTTGTTTGTTTTTTTTTTCAAGAAACAAGACTCCAGAAGAACCTTTGACCTTCCCCCTAACTCTTTAAAGGAATTTATAAAGAGAACCTACTTCAGGAAGAGTGCTATCACCATAGATAACTATAGTTAACTGTAAACTAGGTGTTATAGATGGGGGAGGCACCTAGCAAGACACTGTGTCTCCCATTGTTAAAGATGGCCCCAGCAAACATTTATTTACCAAATACTTGCTCTTCTATTTCTATGAGAATTGCCTTCCTCCCCTTTGAAGTCCCAAACCACACACACCCCTCTTCTCCTTAGCTCAAAATGGCTTATAAACCTTAACAGCCCAATATGCTCTCAGGCCCCATATTCTAATGGAATCCCCATACAAACATACACAATTCAATTTGGTTATTTTCTCCTATGAATCTTGCTTATGTCATTTTATTCATTCAACCAATGGGAAGAACTAAAAGGGAAAGGGGAAATTTTCTCCTCCCCCATATCAGCTATGTAGTGCTTACCAGAGATTACTATTGTTAATAAAATAAGTAACAGATTAAGGGAGAATTTAGTAACTGAGGAATAAATCAATTGTTGTGTTGGTCGAAGACATGGAGAAAAACCTCGTCCTGAGTGTGTGATGAAATTCCAAGATCAAACTAAGGCCTTTTTGCTGATAAAGTTTCCATGAACATATTGAAATTATCATTTCTTCAAAGTTGATGTTTTTTTACTAAGTATAAGCAAAACTATTTTAGGCAACTTAACTTAAAAAGAGAAGACAAGAAGAAGAGTGGCATGTTTCCTCCTCACCTGGTTTTTTTTACTAGAAAAATGGTTACATGCATCCCAGATACAATATATTAAGATCTCAGATTTCATAGAACCTGAGTTTATTGTGCTGCTGGAGTTTCAGACAATGGGGACAAGTGAAATAGCTCTGAGCCTGTAATTCACTTTGTGTCTCATTTGGAGAAATATGAAAACAAATTAAAATCACACATAAAACAGAGTATGAAATAACTAGAATGAGAATAGAGTCAGACAGGGAGGTTAAATAACATTACAGTTTAAGACTGTAGGCCTCAGTTCTTTGACTTGTAATCATCTCTGTGGGATGTCTGAGTGTTGGCTTTCTTCAGAGCAACGAGTCCAAGAGAAAGCAAGCAAGAGTGACAATGTCTTTTATGACCTAGTCTCATGAACCACACACACCATCACTTCCACAAATTCTGTTGCTCATGTGGAGCAACCCTACTACAAAGTGCATGGGGAACATTCAAGGGCATGGGTACCAGGAGGCAGGATCACTGGGGCTGTCTTGAGGGCAGACTACCACATTAGCACCTTCTTGGGGTTGAACTCAAATCCCTCTTTTTGAGGAGCTTGCAGCTCCTTATAATAAGATTAAGGAATAAATCACCTTAAATTTCCTACCATAGAAACATCGTGTTTTTTCAACGATGTACTGCATAAGCAATTGACTTGTGTCTAGCAGATATGTTGCATGAAAAGTACATATCCAACATCATGCTTAGAGTGGTGACATGCTCACGCCACAGGAGACCCTAGGTAACTCCTGCCTATAGCTATTGCTGGCATCATCACTCATAGAATAGATTGGCAGGCAGTGTCAGGTCCGAGTGTGTCAATCAGGGACCGTTTTGGCGGTGAGATGCCCAAACGAAAGAAAACACATGGCAGATGTGCCATAAATGCAGCAACAGCTCTTTTTCGACCGAGGCCGGGGCCAGAGAGAGCAATCAAAATGGAAGCAGGGTTTATTATATACACACATGAACAATAGTGGCATGGTGACAACAACACATGTGCACTAGGTAGAAACTTACATGAAACTTACACGTACAGTAAACTCACAAGCCATCTTGCACCAGCCTGTCTATCTTCCTCTCTGTCCCACCCAGAGGGGAGGGGCCAGGCCAGCCCACCTCCAAAATCTGTCAACAGTTTCCACCGCTAGGGGGCTCTGACAGCTGTCAACGCTAGGGGGCTCTGACAGCTGGGTCCCCACAGGTAAGATGGTCACCAATTTAAAATGTTTTCCTCTCTCGATCTACTCACACCCCCACCCCAGTCTGTTTAAATCTGTATATGATCCTGAAGGCTCAGAAAGATTAGAAGTGAGGACCCATGTTAAAAATGGAATTCATTCTTAAAGGACAATCCATTGACACAATACAGAGTTTTACCCATATATTTCCAACACTCCACTACTGATAAAATATAGGAAGTAGGCAACTAAACATCAACTTGGTCATAACCATTTGGGAGCTTCCAGATATAAGAAGAGGAGTCAATGAATTAGTGGACAAACTTTCAGCATTCTGATCAGAGTTCCTACAGGCACATTTCCCACCAAGATGTACAGAGCTGGGGTATTCAGCTTTTCAGGACAACTCCAGGAGGGTAATTAACATAACTTTTCAAATAATTCACTTCAGATGATCAGGTCAAGATGGCGGATTAGGTAAACACTGTGCTTACCTCCTCCTAGACCACATCAAAATTACAACTAAACTACAGAACAACCATAATTGAGAACTGCCTGAAATCCAACTGAACAGAAGTCCTACAACTAATGACATGCAGAAGAAGCCACATTGAGATTGGTAGGAGGGCTAGAAACACAAAATGACTGGCCACACACCCACGTGTGGTGGTTGAGAATCGACAGGGATATCTCAGCTGCAAAGGCCCTCCTTGAGGAGTAAGAAGTCCCAGCCCCACACTGGGCTCCCCAGCCCAGGGCACCAGTGCCGGGAGAGAAGTCACCATAACTTCTGGCTGTGGAAAATAGTAACTATTGTGGCTAAATGAGACGCAGGCCTGCTGGAGCCACAGATGTTCCTCTCAAAGGGTCCACACACAAGACTTACTTGCTGACGGACTCACTCACTCAGAGCTCCAGTCCTGGGGCAGTAGATCAAAAGGCACCAGGAACATACAGAGAGGAAGTGAATTGTCTTGCTCCAGGGCAAAGGCTGGAAGGGCAGTTTTCTCCCAGACAGAGGTGCTAACAGAAGCCATTATTTCTATGTTGTGCCCTCCCCACAACAAATCTGTACATGCAGGCAAGCACCATATCTGAGTCTCTACCAACCTAGCTAATGCCATTCACCCTGCTTAGTAATGTCCTGCGAACCTGCCCCACCCAGATGTGGGCCCAGCCAAGCCTCTTCCAGTGGCTCTTCCATACAAATGGCCTGTATTGGCTCATGTTGCAGACTTTCCTAAAATCTCTCAAGGGTTCACAAACCCCAAACAAGCAGCATCTGGCCTCAGCATGCCCCATACCTTTTGCTAGGCATCCTCAAACCTGGGACTAGTGGCAGCCAGCCTCAGTACCCAGCATAGCTTCTCCCAGGCACCTCCAAGCCCAACACAAATGGCAACCATCTGCAAATCAGTTTGTAGGTCATACCAAGTGGGCCCAAGCAGGGCACAGGCAGTGGCTGACCTTGTCCTGAACCAGAGCCCTTCCCCCACAAGAGGCCCCAGAACCAACATACTTAGTGGCCAGCTTCAGACCACACCAGAGCACCACCCAACTACATCCACAAACAACACACCCAAATGGCAAACTCATCAGCACCGAAGTTCTGCTAAAGTGAATCTTGTTCCATAGGGTCAAGCTCTGCATAACAGTTCCCCCATTGTAGTCATGGCTAGTCCTCAAAACCAATCAACCTGAGGGTCAATCCCTCCCATTGGTGCACCAACAGCAATCAAGGCTCAACTACAACAGGAGGGCACACACAACCCACACAAGGGACATACCTGGAGAACCCCGCTCAGGTTACTGGAAGACTATACCACTGGGACCCACGGGACACCTACTACATAGCCACTCTACCAAGACCGGAAGACATAGCAGCTCTACCTAATACACTGAAACAAATGCAGGAAAGCAGCCAAAATGAGGAGACAAAAAAAAACATGAAAGAGCAACAAAACTCCAGAAAAAGAACTAAATAAAATGGAGACAAGCAATCTAACAGAGGCAGAAATTGAAAACACCAATTATAAGGATACTCAATGACCTCAGTGAGAACTTTAACAAAGAGATAGGAAACAATAAAATAGAGATAGAAAACATAAAAAAGAACAGTCAGAAATTAAGAATGCATAATTGAAACAAAGGACAATTTAAGGGGCTTCTGGGACAACATCAAGTATACCAACATTTACATAGGGGTACCAGAAGGAGAAAAGAGACAGCAAGGAATTGAAAACCTACTTGAAGGAATAATGATATAAAACTTCCCTAACCTGGAGAAGGAAATAGATATACAAGCCCAGGAAGCAGAGATGGTCCCAAACAAGATGAACCCAAATAGGCCCCCCACCAACACACATCATAATTAAAATGCCAAAGGTTAAGGACAAAGAGACAATCTTAAAAGCAGCAAAAGAAAGGCAGTTCATTACCTACAAGGGAGCCCCCATAAGTCTGTCAGTGGATTTCTCAACAGAAACTTTACAGACCAGAAGGGATTGGCAGGAAATACTCAAAATGATGAAAAGTAAGGACCTATAATCAAGATTACTCTACACAGCAAAGCTATCATTTAGAATTAAAGGACAAATAAAGAGCTTCCCAGACAAGAAAAAGCTAAAAGAGTTCCTCACCACCAAACCAGTATTACAAAAAAATGTTAAAGGGACTTCTATGAGAATAATTTTTAAAAAGATAAAATATATGAATAATAAAATGGCAATAACCACATACCTATCAAGAATTACTTCAAATGTAAATAAATTAAATGCTCCAATTAAAAGACATAGGAGGGATGAATGGATAAGAAAACAAGACCCTCATGTATGCTGCCTATAAGAGACTCACTTCAGATTGAAAGACACACACAGACTGACAGTAAAGGGATGGAAAAGGGTACTTCATGGAAATGGAAACAAAACAAAACTAACAAAAAAGCTGAAGCAGCAATACTTATACCGGATAAAATAGGCTTTAAAACAAAGGCTATGACAAGAGACAAAGAAGGATCCAGCAATTTCACTTCTGGGTGTTTGTCTGAAGAAACCCAAAACACTAACTTGAAAAGACATTTGCATTCATATGTTCATTGCAAACTATTGACAATATTGACAATATGGAAGCCACCTAAATGTTCATCAATAGATGAATGGATAAGGAAGAAGTGGTACACATATACAATGGGATATTACTCAGCCACAAAAAAGAATGAAATCTTGCCAAAGAAGAAGTGGTACATATATACAATGGGATATTACTCAGCCACAAAAAAAGAATGAAATCTTGCCATCTGCAACAACATGGATATACCTAGAGGTTATTATGCAGAGTGAAATAAGTCAGACAGAGAAAGACAAATGCCATATGATTTCACTTATATGTGGAATCTAAAAAACAAAATAAACAAAGAAAACAGAAACAAACTCATAGATACAGAGAACATTTTAATGGTTGCCAGCTCAGAAGAGGGTTGGGGGGATGGGTGAAAAAAAGGAAGGGATTAAGAAGTATAAATTGGTAGCTACAAAATTGTCATGGGGATGTAAACTATAGCATAAGGAATATAGGCAATAAAATTGTAATAACTATGTATAGTTCCAGGTGAGTACTAGATTTATTGGAGTGATCACCTTGCAAGTTATATGAAAGTCTAATCACTGTGTTGTAAGCCAGAAACTAATATAACATTGTATGTCAACTGTAATTGAAAAAAAAATTAAATCCACTTAATTGAAGTATAATTTAGATGTAATAAACTTCATCCAGTTTTTAATAACATTTTTTGTTTGTTTGTTTTTTAGCTGAGCCATCCTGCCACCTGTTGGCAGCTCAGCGGCAGCTCGGCTCGGGCCGTGAATCAAACCGGGGACCCTGTTGCTCAGAGCTCAAACTCTTGAGTGAGCTCTTAACCAAGTGAGCCACTCAGCCGGCCCTTAAACTTCATCCATTTTAAATGTACAGTTTGATGACTTTTGTCAAACACACACAAACACACACACGCACATGCACGTACACACACACAACTAAGCCTACTACCACTACAGTCAATATCCAGAAACGTTCTCTTATCCAGGAAACGTTCCCTTGAGCCCAGGGCAGTCAATCTCTCCTTCATTCCCACACCTAGACAATCACTGACTTGCATTCTGTCACTGTACATTAGTTCGCATGTTCTAGAATTTCACATAAATGCAATCACTCAGCGTTTACTCTTCGGTGTTTGGCTTCTTTAACTCAGCATTATGCACTTGAGCTTTATCCATGTTGCTCTGTGTTTCAATCAGTTCATTCCTTTTTATTGCCTAGTAGTATTCAGTTGTATGAGGATAAGTGACTTGGCCAGCATGACAGCATCAGTAGTGTTGAGCCAAGACTCTGACACAAGTTTGTGCCTGTCCAAACTTGGAGCCCTTCCTTCTTCATTACTGGGCTTGCATTATTATTGCTCGCATTTCATGAATAGGGCAACAGATACTCAAGTAATTAAATGAGTTACTCAGTGTCCTCCAGCTAGTGTTTTTTCCACTTACAGCTGCCCCTAGGAAAGTTACCAGCCTCAAATGAACCTATTTGGAGGCATTTTCCAACTTTTGTGATGGTAGTAGGGCAACAGTATATTTTATATTGCTTTTAGCTCTCTGGAGCCATTACCATTTCCTTCGTTAAAACTGTTGCCGTCGTTGTAAACTTGTAGATGAGTAAGAGCTGGAAGGGATGGGTGTTCAGTGTTCCTTCAGGGTATGTCAGACACAGTCCAGCATGGAAAAGAAGTCTTCCAGGGTAAATTACAGTGTGGATTTGACACAAACTTTTAACTATGCTGTCTACTCCAAACGAGGCTTTTTGTTTTTTTAAGGGAAAGCACAGTGACCTCATTTTCCTTCTGTGTCTTCATTGTTGCTGTGTTCTTTCTTCTGTGAAATAAAACTCGGTCACATTTGTTTGGCAGTTCTCCTAATCAGACTTCAGCAGGAATGAGGCCTCAGCTTTGGTTGTGCTGAGAACTTACTATCAGTTCTCTCTTTAACAGTTTTCTCATGTCTTGGGGAAAAAAATATGTTTCAAACCTTTATGGCAGGAGGTAATAACTTTCTGTTCTGCTCTAACACATCACAAAAGCCACAGCAAGTGACTTCCACAAGTTTTGCCAAATTTACCTGTCATTAATCCGGTGACACTGGAGAATATTTCTTGGGGGGAAAAAAATCATTCACTAGTTGGGATTATGCAAAAAAGTCTGTCTCCTGATTTTTTTCTATGTACCAACAATTGTGCTTTATTCACAGTGCCACCTGGTTTTGACAGAAGCTACATTTTTCTTAGGAGTTTTTGGCCTTGTTGTACATTATCATTATCATATACACTATACATTGTTATTCACTTGCAAAGGATTGTGTGAGCCCAAACAAGGCCACATTAGCAGTTTCACAGTAAGGGGTACACCTTCCAGTCACAGGTTTCACCCCTGCTCAGGGGCCTCTGTGAAGTAGGTGAAATAGCCTGGCTCCTTCAGCAGCAACAGACCAGTTTCCAAACATCTTAATCATTTAAACGCTGTCACATAGCCCCATTGGCAAAAGGTCACTCCTCCTCCAGCTTGGTAATATGATAGATATCCACAGAAAAGACTTGTTATCAACTTTCTAGCTTTGTGCAGTGGTGATAATCACAATCCATGAATCATCCACTGAATGAACAAAGTCCACGACCTGCCTTTATAGTTTATCAGGTTAACAAAAACTATGTCCCTAGATTTCCACGAGAAAGAAGGTCGTTTCTAGGAAAAAGTGAACAGAGAGACAATAGCCAGGAGTTCCCTCCAGAATTTGTAGGTAGCAGATGATATTCACTAAATTCATCTTTTCAGCTGATCACCATTCAGATCCCAACCATGATTAGATAATGAGGGCTGGTGACCAATATCTCCATTTACATGACAAGGACTATAATGACAATGAAGCAAAATCTATGCTAAATGCAATGATCTGCACTGTATATTGACTTGTTTCTTAGAACCAGATTTGACCATCATTAACAGAATTACCAATACACTGAGCCAAAAATGTGTGTTATGTGGTTAAGCATCTCACTTGTACTGAATACAGGTAACATATAAAGGACTAAAAATTTATATTTGCTTCAGAAAGTTATTTTTAAAATAATCTTCAGTTGAATATAGTAAACATCCAATAATCTCATTCAACCAGGGAAATTATTTGTTTCTTTTAATATAATTTACTTCTAAAACCTATTAAATTAATATCTAAAATAGTTTTAGTCATTTTTCTCTCATGTGCTGCTATTTCTCATGACCAAGAAGGATTAGAACATTTGTTTATGATTCTCTCTGTTCAAGCTGGAGAAGTTTGCTTAAAAACCATAATTCAAGTTCTAGATTAATTTGAAATACATGTAAAATTCTGACATTAAATTCTTCTCTTTAACAGTTTTTTTAAGTCCCTGAAACTTGTTATTTTAAGATGTACATAACAATGATCTGTCTATGGATCTTTTGATTATCAGAAATAGCCCCAATTCGGAATGGGCATATTTTATTAGAGACCCTTTGCTAAACATCAGTTTCTTTTGCAGCCTTAACAGATATCCAAACAATTAATTCTTTTTCCCCTTTCTCCCCAGTAATTGTTTATTACACAAAACAACTTTTGACCAATGACTAAGCTCAATGAACTAGATTAGGCACATAGCCCAACATTTTTTATTTAGCACTTACAATGGGTTCAGCACAATTATAAGCACTTGAAATGTAGTGACTTATTTAATCCTTTCAACAACCCTATAAATAGTACAATTATCTCATTATCTCAATTTTACTGCCTAGGGACCTGAGGCATAGAGAAGTTAAGTAACTGCTGCCAAGGTTCTCTGACTAAGATGACATGAAGGCAAGAGTTGAATCTAGTTAGTCTGGCGCCCAAACCTGACCTCTTAATCCCTTTTTCATACTGACTTTCTTCAACCTAGCTGGATTCAAATATCTACCAATGAAATAAGAATTTTAAGTATGCTATTTAAAAAAGGCTTTGGGGGCCGGCCGAGTGGCACATTGGTTAAGAGCTGGCTTGGGACGCCAGAGGGCCCCGGTTCGGATCCCACATATGAGGGCCAGTGACTCTGCCCTCCACAGCTAAGATGCTGAACAACAGCTCGACCTGGAGCTGGGCTGCCTTGAGTCGCCGGCGATGGTGTAGGCTGCAGCCCCTGTGGCAGTGGGTTGCCATGGGCTACCGTGTGTAGCCAGCAGCCAGCGTGAGCGGCCAGCAGCCACAGTGAGCGGCCGTCCAGAAGCCGGCGACTGATCTGCCTCGCCCGGGAAGAGCGCAATGATGGTGCCAACTTGGGCCAGTGAAGCAATGTCCTCCACAACTAGACTGAAGAACAAAAGGACAGCAACTTGTCTGTTCCCCTTCCCCTGATTCCCCAGCACTGTTCCCCTCCCCCAATTCCCCAATAAAAAAATATTTTAAAAAAATGACTTTGGGATACACATCCACAATAGAATGAGTCAAAAAGTATATCCATATAGCAGAAAACACTGCAGTAAATAAAAACAAACTACTGATTTACACAGCAACATGGAGGAGTCTGATGAGCACAATGTTGAATAAAAGAAGTCAGATTTAGAGTACATTCTCTACAATTTTTTTAAATATCAGGGTTTCTCATTCTTGGCACTGTTGACATTTTAAGCCAGCTAATTCTTTGATATGGGGTGTTGTCTTGTGCATTGTAAGATGTTTAGTAGCATTCCTGGCCTCCACCTACTAGATGCCAATAGCACCACCTCATCCCCCACCTACCACCCCTCACCCATTATGACAACCAACAATGTTTCCAGATATTGCCAAATGTCCTCTAGGAGATCAAATCACCCTCAGGTGAAAAGTACTGATTTATATGCAGATCAAACCCAGGCAAAGCTAGTCTATAGTGTTAGAAGCTAGAATAGTGCTTACCCAGGGAGAATCCCAACTGATGTGAGCTGGGGTATGAGGGAGTCTGATGGTAATATTCTAAGCTGTGATTTGAGTGGTAGTTATATATAAAATCCATCGAGCTGCACACTTAACATAAGTGAATTTCATTGTATGGAAGCCTTACCCTACTTCTTTTCTAAATGTTGACTTGGGTGTGAAAGCAGAAAAAGTACTTTGGGAGCTGAGAGGAAGAAACCATTGTAATGGGAGATGAAGGATTCATAAGGCTGCAAGGAGGTCAGGGTCAGGGACCTGAGTGGGAAGAATTTGAAGAGCGGAACTGGCAGAAGAAGAGGGGGCATCCCAGTCACAGGAAACAGCAAGAGCAAAAGACAGAGAAGCAGAATCTTTCTTTATTATAAACATTTTACCGGGTACTGTTTTTCTATGAATATAACCAAAGAAAATTCAAACTGCATGCTGACATACTAATGCTTCCAGGTGGTAGTATTTAGGTCAACGCTATGTTCACAAGGGGATGTGACAATTGCCATTTGGTAATGGTGAAAATTAAACCTTTGAAATTAAATAGAATAAAAAACTATTGGGCCTTTCAGCTCATTAGCTCACTATTGCAGAATTCCCCACTGTCATCTCTTCTTGCTATTTGTCCGGCCTCATTCTATTCCCAGGTGGATGATGCTTCCGCTACCCTTTTCAAATGGCTAGTCAAAATAGAAATAAAACTCTCCTGGGAAGTTCCCTACTGTTTTTTTAGCCATCATTTTCTTTCAGGCTACTAATTACTGTTAGTTGTGTTATTCGTCATCATCCTTAATTGAGCATGAACAATGGCTTGACACTGTAAAGAAAATGTTAAAAGAAAGTCATTTTATTGAAGCCAGAGGATTTGGATCTGACTTTAAAAGGAATAATGAGAAATAGAAATTGTACCAAGGATAAGGTGGCCACTGTTATAGCTCTATGGATTAGAGCTCTTTTCTGTGAATATGAGGAAAGCTCATTCAATCCTGCCATTCAATCCTGAGAGCAGAAGGGCTGTGAGGCCAACCCCTGGCCAGGCACCACCGATGCCAATGGAGTATACTCTTTGGGACTATGGGTGGAGGGGTGAGGGGAGGTAGGGTAGGTGGGGAGATATAACTTAGAATGTGGAAGAGAGTATAACATTATTTTATGGGCTGCTTTGTGATATTTTATATTCTATACAGAGATCTAATGCCAGTGAAGAACCTGAAGGGCAGGATAATCACTCTTTACACTCTGAGATTTTAAATGATCTCAGGCTTCCTTCTGTAGAATAGCTATGTGTTCAATTTCCCTGAGTACATTGTTACAATTGAGGTTTATTTGAATCGTGGCCATGTCTTCACTTTTTCAAGTCTTTGCTATCAGGATAATTTTAGCTACAAGTAAAAGAATACCCAATAAAGGGTGGTTAAGCAATACAAATACTTATCGTCTCACTTCTCATGAAGCCTGCATGCAGGGTGTTCTGAGGTTGCCAGGTGTCAACACTTAGCAAGGACATCAGCCTTTCCTGTGTTTCTGCTCGGGCACCCCCAAAAGGGTATGCTTTGTTCATGGTTACAAGTTGGCTGTCCAACTCCAAGCATCACATCCACAGCAAACAATATCCAAACAAGAAGCAAGGAGGAGGGCAAATAAAGAGCTTTTCTCTGTACCACCCACTACTTTATGAGGGAAGAAAACTTCCCAGAAGCCTTCTTAGATCAATGGCTAGAACTGCCCTAGTTTAGTCACTGGACAAAAAGGAATAAAATTTTCATGATTGCTTTAAATTAACATGACCTATTTGGGGCTGGATGGGAATCATTACAGCAGTCATAAAATCAGAGGTCTTTCACCAAGAAAGAAGGGGGATGAGCAATCAACTACTTTGGCCTGATACTGACTTTGTATTTATTTTCCTTGAATAGTCTCCATTCCACCTACATTGATGGTGTGTTCCACTATATAAACCTTGTCCCAATTTTAGATTATTAATTCAGCTAGTCATAAAGTTCCGACCTTACAATAGAATGTACATCTAGGTTAGATTTTTAAATATTCAAGATGGCCCCAGTGCCATCTGTACACTTAGTTATTCATTCAACAAATACTAATTAAACCTCCCTATAGGTCAATCACTTCTTAGGGTACTGAGGATACAGCAGTGAACAAAAAAGGCAATAATTTCTTCCTTCCAAGAATGTACATTAGAGTAGGGAAAGATAGGCATGAAACATAAAAAAACTAAAACAGATTACATATCGGATTGTGATAAGGGCCATAGAGAAGGGCAAGGAAAGGATAGGGAGTATAGGAATGGGAGCTGCAACTTAAATTGGGTGCTGGGAGAAGACCTCACGGAGAAGATGACATTTGAATAAAGATGGGAAATGCCCATGTGGGTATCTGGGGACAACATGGTCAAGACTAAGGGTGCAAAAGGTCTGAAGTGGGAGTGAACCTGGCATGTTTGAATGACAACAAGGAGGCTGTGGCTGGAGAAAAGTCAGGGAGGAAGGGCAAGGGTAATAAGAGATGAAGTCAGGTAGGCAACGTGGTCATCTCATGCAGGGTCTTGAAGGCTGATATAAGGACTTTGTCTTTTACTTCAAGGGACAAAGGAAGTGATTGGAGGATTTGGGGTAGAGAGGTGACCTGATCTTTAAAAAAAAAAAAAAACCACTCTGATTGCTTTGAAGTTAAAAAAAAAAAACTGCAAGTGGGTAAGACAACAAGCAGAGATGGGTTAGGAGGCCACCGAATGTAAAGGAAAGTTAGTGGTTTAGATCAGGCTGATGATAGTGGGGGTGGGGCTTTGCAAGTGGATTAGACATGATGTAAGAACAAGAAAGGATTTTAGAATGACTCAGTGTTTGGAGCTGAAAGCAAGCATTCAGTCTTGCATGTATTAAGCTTGAGACGCTCATTAGACACCCAAACGGAGATGTTGAGTATGGCATTGCATATATGAGTCTGGAGCTCAGGGGCAAAACCAATATGATTTTCATACACATGGCATTCAAAGTTATGAGGCTCAATGATTTAAAGACATCATCAGCACATAACAAATAGAGGATAAGTGGTCCAAGGACTAAGACCCAGAACACCCCAGGTGAGATGCAACCAGAAAAGGAGATGCAAAAGGAGCAGTCAATGAGACCTGAGGAATTCTAGGAGTGGGTGACGTCTTAAGAGTAGTTCAAGCACAAAGGAGTGATAATTGTAAAAAATACTATACATAAGTCAAAATGTGAACTAGGAATCTAGAGAGTTGCGCTTGAGGAAGATAGAAAAGTAAAGTGGTTGCCAGTTGTTGCAAAGATTAAACAGCCATAAAATCTTACTTAGATTATATTGACTAAGATGTGAAT
This sequence comes from Hipposideros armiger, assembly GCF_001890085.2. Lineage (NCBI taxonomy): Eukaryota > Metazoa > Chordata > Mammalia > Chiroptera > Hipposideridae > Hipposideros > Hipposideros armiger. The sequence continues at coordinate 2,515,830 of NW_017731371.1, forward strand.
CATTTATGATTTCCTATAATTATCTTTTCTCTTGGTAATCCTGGTATTTTTACAGACATTTAAATTGCTTTCAACAATATTTTTATGCTTTGCTTGAATAAAATCTGATTTAGAAAATCTAATCAATTAGATATTTTAGGCCTAATCATTGATATTGCAAATGGACTCTTGGTTTTACAAAATGATGAACCACAAATGACAAGCACCCTGATTTAATTTTTAAATTTTACTTCTCTGTTGCCTTTCAAACCCCATCTGCTGCATGAATCAAGCCACAGAGGCCTTCCTAATATATGACATTGAATTTCTAATGGAAAGTTCTGCAGTAACAAATTCGTCATGTTCAAAGCACGTCCCTGCAATATTTCATTTTGTCATTGGTTACACTTTTCTAAGCCCAGTGATGCTCACAAAAGCCAAAGGTACCATTTTGCCTGAATCAAGAGCTTTAAGTTGCCAAGGAAGGAAGAGAATGTCAAATTCCTGTTTAAATTTAATCATCTATACCCACCAAATGTTTTGCTCCAATCGGTAGTTTTTAATATTATTTATCATTACATTTTTTTGAAAACATTCAACTTATTTTGAGTAACTCTAGATATCACTTAACAAAATTAATATCAGTTTATCATGATCAAAACCTAAATATATATGGGACGTATGCTCTGGGAACTGTTGGAAATAATCTTCTATTTTGTATCATCCTCTTTCTCAAGTCTGGTCTTTGTGATGTAGCTATTTTTTTTCTGTAGCTGATGTAACATTTATGTGAGAGGAGATTTCTAATTTTACTTTGCTGGTGTATAAATGTGTCATTTCATACAACTAGCTGTTTTTCTTTGCTGCAACTTCTTTCTTTCTGTTTTAGCCTGAGGCTCTCGTCTTTATTTGATCAGTATAGTTTATATCATATTCCAGCCAGCACTTCTTCCCAAGAGAAAAACAAGGTTTCAAATTGCTACTCATGATTCCTAAGGCAAATGGAAAGGGCGCTACATGAATTAGTTTTCTTTACTGTTTTCAATTTTACTTCCATTAACTGATGGATACATTTATTTTCTACCTTTTTAATATCACTCTTTCCCTACAACTGCCAATTATTTTGGGGGGGAGTTGATTATTTATCATGAGTGTTTAGATGGAAAAATAATCAATGTGATGACTTGGTGGCAAAATTTGAATTCACTTCTCAATAAATAACTAAAAGGTAGTTAGGGTGTGCTGAGTTCAATTTTCACTTGGTTAACTTCTGAGATGAATGCTTCTTTGAAGGAAAGAGAGTTAGGTCTTAAGTTTTCTATCACTATTCACAGCTTATAGGGATTATATGTACCATTAAAACACATTCCCTGAAAAAACAGGGGATTAGCTAGATTCACATTTCTCTTATGTATCTTCAGCCTCAAATTTAAAGGGAAGAATGTACCACTGCAGAATATGGTGGAAGTATCTGACTACTTCTGTCAGAACATTAATTTTCCTTACTAGCTAAAATCAAAAGAAGTACTCCAACATGTACTCCCAGGATAATAATCCCTCCAATAGAAAGAATTTTAAAAGTAAAAAGTTAATTTCTCATCAAATGTGAATGGAAGTTGAGAGAAAGAGAAGCAAGGTGGACATCCTTGGAGTCAGATGTGGTCAAGAGTCGAGCCAGGAAAAGGGGCCAGGATCCAGGGCCCCCTTCACAAGACACAGAAAAGGTCATGACAACCCCAGTCCTCGGAAGATGGTGAATCTGTGTGGAATTATTTCCAAAATGAGTATACAGTTCTAGGTCCTTTTTCATGCTGACCTTTGGTTGTCTATATTATTGGTAGCAATAGTAAGGGAAAACATGTTTTCATGTCATCTCATTATTTCACCTTTTTGTCACAAATCTACCATTAGATTTAAAAAGTACCCAAAGTTTCCTGTATTTACATTATGACTGAATAATTATTCCTAGAATGTTAACTCAATCATTAAAGCTCAACCAAGGCCTATTTTTCATAGCCATAGATTGCCAAGTGTAAGGATACAACTTACACTTGTGTTGAAATGCTAAGCTCCAACAGCTAGGGTACGATCATCTCATTATAACACATTTTCCAGTATAGCTTTGGACATAACTTGTCTCAGGACCAAATACCACCCATTCACAGGTTAGAAGGCCAGATAGATACCTGTTTCAAGGGAATCCATTTAACCCTATTGCCCTTATCAATTTGAGGCTTAATTTGGATGATGGATGAATTAGTCTTAACCTTTCTCTTTAATATACCATAATTTATAACTACTCTGAAAATGCAAGTACATTTATTCTTCCTCTGTTATCTTAAAATGAAGTACATTCATAGGAAAGTGCTATTGTGTTTCACTGATTGTAAGTTAAAATAATAAATTAATGTCAAGTGTCATTTCAGCATATGCTTTATTACCATGGTAACCAACAGGTAACTGAATTGGTAAAATTGCAAATTACGTATTCAGCTATTTTAAGACATCGATGAACTAAAGTCATTTAATCAAGCTTCTCATTGCTTGTGCTGTGTAATCAAGACGACCCGATTAAAGTCAAAGTCAGGGAGGCACAAGCTCCCCTCTCCTGTCTGGCATGTCTCCTCTCAAGTTCAGCCCGGCTTGTGGCTATAGGTTCTATTTTGTAAGCATATTAATAGAAATTTGTTTCCTTGAGGGGTTGGCACAAAAGTAATTTTACTCAGAAAATGCAAAACAGAGAAGGTTGAATCCTTCATTTATTCATCGAATGCAAACACCATGAAAGCCAGAACAAATTTGCTTTCTACAAAGAGAAACTGATAGAACCTTTCAACTATATAACCCCAATCTATTCAATCCCCACCATGGGCCACTATTCCAGGCTACTCCATGGTCAGTTGGACTCAGGTCAAAACTGTACTCCTGTGGTTTGTTCCCGCCCAGACTGGGTACATAGCAGAGGGCAGTCTCCAGGCTCCTCCATCACACACAGTCCCTCATCCTGACCCGGGGGCAACTTCCTGATGTCAACCCCAGGATCTCCTTGGTGCCTGTCAAATGATACCCTTTCATGACCCATAATATGAGTCTACGTACAACCTGGTGCACTGTATGCTCTCCCCCCACTTAATTCCTAAAGAAATTACACTTCTCTAGACTGCCTTCAACAGCCACTTAAACCAAACTGGACTGTGTTTTCAGAGGCTATGGAGCAAGTAAAGTGAATTAACCTATTTGTCTTTTGAGAGTTGAGCTGTGCTAATGAATGGGCCTAGAGATGGAGAACTCTGTGTTTGGAAACATAGAAGCACAAGCCCGAGAATTACTGTTTGCCTGTGAGATTTACATGAGTAATGCTTATTAATGTGATCTTAATAAGAAACAAATTGACATAAGGCCTCTCTCTTATCCCCACGTAGCTTCACCAGCAGATGGAGAGAGCTCTTCAGCCACTCCTGGAATACCTTCAAAAGCCACAGGCATTGTTGCCCTGGCAACATTCTATAAGAACAAATCTTGACCCAGAAGAGAGGGTAAGGCAGGTAATGTGGAATTTACAAACCAGAATGAAGCCGAGCCAGATAAAGACAGTTTAACTGTGTTCAATTGTTAGACCCCTTGTTTCTCACTCTGGGCAATACTTAAAGCAATTCTACATCTCAGGCTGAGTTGCCATGCGATTTTCATAAGCCTGAACTTCCTCCACCCACCTCCACAGGCATAGATGTACAACCCAGCTCTGCGAGATGAACTCCTGCCTTCCCCAGATCCATGCCTGCAATGCAAGGGAGCCGGTGTTAGTGACGATGGGACCCAAGGATGAGAGGTCTCTGAAGGACATGAGAGCTGCAGTCTGGATGGAGAAAGCTTCGTGCACAATGAGCAAATGGGCCCAGGACCGTACGTGGCCTGAAAATGCTACCTAGGACCTAGGGCACCACAGAGATCACCAACACGTAGATCAGTGCTTGCCAGCAAGGATCCAGGGACACTTCCTTCAACAGCCGTGAGGTCGTGTACAGTGAGGTCGCGGATGTCATCCAGATGCCTTGGAGAAAATGGAGAGGGAGGGCACCAAGCTCTGAAAGCCTGAATTGTGCCTGAGTCAAACAGGAAAAGGCTGAGTTATCCAAAGAGACTTTTTAAATGTTTGCATCAGATCAGACTTCATTTGACTAAAGTTTGGGTTTTGTTCGCCAAGTGATATGCAGGACCTCAAGCAGGAGATCAAATTAGAGAAAAATTAAAATACGTTTTCCTCCAACTTATCTGAGTTTAGGTAATTTTGTGATCTTGCTCAGTGTGTGTCTGTATATATATAGGTGTTACACCACACACACACTCATAGTTACATAAAGAAAGAGAAAGGGAGAGACTGACTAGAGTGATACCAAAATTGGAAGTGATTCTTTCTGCATAAGAGGTTTATGGTAAAGTATTTTTTTTCTGTTGATTCTTATTTTCTAAATTTAGAAGAATAACCCTATTTTTAATATTATATAATTCATCTTTAAAGATAATTATTTTTAAAATAACGAGAACACACTGCTTCTCAGGGGGTGTTCCTCTTTATATTATAGACAACCTTCCAACCTCCTGCCTGATGCATCTATAAAGCACCAAGGACAGAAGGCCAATTTCTCTCATTTGCATTGACCCTGACCTACAAGTAACTACATATAAGCTTGGATATGAAAATGAAGGTTTAAAACCAGCACCAGCTCATCTCGCACAGTGTAGCCATGACATACATCTCCATTTATCTTGCTGAAGATTATTGTCCCCCAAATATCAAACTCTGTCTAGGCGCCACCTCCCACTGGGCACAGATACATGGCCATGCATTTTCTAGAAATTCCCTTTGCCTAAAGAAGTATCCAGGGAGCGATAACTGTACTCTGAGTATTCTCAAAAGATTCCACCAGACACAACTGGCCCAAATGCTGAGTCCTAAATATGGATACAGTTGGTACCGTTTCAGGGCTCAAGAATAAAAGCAATCAGGGTGATTTTGCACTGTTTCTGCCTAATCATGTAGTCTAGTGCTTCACAAAGCTCTCACACTTTCTCAAATACAGACTTAAAATCTCACCCACCAAGAGACTAAAGGAGCCATATTTCTAACGTCCACCACTGCACTTGTAAGACATAATCAAGACTCATCACGTGTGTAGAGACTTCACCCCAACAGAATGAGCTGGGCAAAGCCTTCAAAATAAATTCATTTTTTTTTCATGTATTATAGTCTTAGTTTCATCTTTCCTGTAAATAGTGCCAGAGCTCAACAGATTCTAAAAAAACATGTATCTAAGATGAAATTTGAGCCAAGTGCTATTAATCCCTGAACATACAAACACTCTGAAAGATAACAAGCAGCACCTTATCCCAAGTAATTAAAGCTTATTGGAACCTGCCTTGATTCTAGCAGTAGAGAATCCAAAGCTCTTATCTGACAGGTTAATGAGGATTTGAAATGAATGGTATTACTAATGAGAGTCTTTAGAAATTAATCACATTATATTATTATTAACAACTACAAAAGCTAAACTTCCAGATTAGATTATATAGGATAATTTTTAAATGTGAGCAAACCAATATTAAAGTGACAGAAGGCTATTTCCAAGTGGGAGTAAGAATTCATAAAGCATACAATAAAAAGAAAGCATGGGTAAGGCAATTAAAATGTTCCTTCATTGAAATGTCTCTACGTATTTGAAAAATGTAATGTTTTATTTAATAATAGTTTGCACTATTGTTTGTATCCTCCTACCTTAAGTAATACATGAAAGAGGAAACAAATTAATGCTAGGAGAATATTTTGAAGTTATGAAAAATGAAGTATAAAATGGGACATTTCTATTAACTCAGGAAATTGTGCTCTAGCATACCCAATTCTTCAATTGGCTTCTTTTTCTTGGGTTCACGTACTGTGTCAAGACCAAGGATGCCATTCCAGAATAAGACTTGGCAAGTTTTCAAAGGCAGAGCACAATCCTTGTTCTTCAAGTGTGTGATGGGAGAATCCAGTGATCAAGGACCAATGGCCAAGCATCTATCATTATTAATCCCTTACACAGTTTTTGAGCTATGTTCTCTTTCTTGGCAGGGAACAAGGAGGCAGATTTTACTAAGTAGGCATTGTCATTCATTTGGGTACAGTGACTGGGAGCCTGTGTCTGTGTGACACTGCTGGATGCTGGCGATGCAGTGATGAACAATATAGACACAGACCCTGGGCTCACAGAGCTAAACTTCTGGTGAGGTAAATGACATTAACCAAGCAAAAAAAAAAACAAAATGAGTTTCAAAGAACTGAAAGAAAGCAAAGAGTTGGACAACATTTAAGTGGTAGGTGAGACCCAGCCATCCTTTATCGTTATCATAAGATCAATGTGAAGTTATTTAAGGACTGGGGGGCGGGGACGGGCAGGGAATGTGTAACATGACCAGATATGCATTTTGAAAAGATCCCACCTTGCAGTGTCTGGAAAGGATCAAGGGCAGGTATGGGGAAACTACTTAAGGGTCTATAGCAGTAGTTTTGGGAGGAGGGCTGAGTATTTCGTATCTTGGAGCCAAGTAAAGGGACTCAAGAGATCTTAAGAAGATAAATAAACAGGGCATGATGATGCACTGAACGCACAGGGCTGAGTGGACTTTAACATCCACTCTCTTAAAGAATTTCCAGGACAGGCTTGAGAAGTTGATAAGAATTTTGCCTTTACAGATACAAAAGCGAAGACTCAGGAACGCATGAAGACAGTAAAGGGCAAAAGTCAGATTTCCCACCCAGGTCTGTCTGAGTTAGAAGCCCCTGTCTTCTTCCACAGAACATGCTTCCTGTGAAGGAGAACATGACCTTCAATAGGCTCATGCACGTATTTGTGACCATTCTCTTGCTATGTCAGCCCTTTTTATTTCTCTGTTCCTAGATTTTGCTCACAGACCTAGTCCTTATTGTACTTCCTCCTCTTCTAGGCAACATAACCCCTATGGCATCCTGTTCCCACAGCACTACTTCTTGTTTTTAAAACCAAGATCCTTCCATTGACTTTGTAAAGAATAATCAGGATTCTTTTTCCCACTGGACTTCATACAGTTACCTTATACTTCCTCCCAAGCTGGATAGACAAAATTCCTTTTCTCTAGCATCTGTACATTGGCTTGCTTTTTATACACCGTGAAAATAAATTTCTTCAGCTTTCTCCCTCCATCTACTAATAACTACCTCAACAATCTGTTTCAGTTTTGGGGGATATTTCAAAACCATACACAAAGTCATGACAGCAAGCCCTGTCACATGGCTTTTCTCACTCCATCTACTTCTCTTTTTATTACCTGTTCCCACATCCCAAAGATTTACTGATCTCAATTCATGATCAGTAATGTCATTTGTAATGCTTTTAAAATCCTTTTTGAACCCAAGGTCTATAAGTTTAGTACCTATGCTTTCTTCTATGCAATTTATTGTTTTAGATCTTATGTTTAGGTCTTTGATCCATTTTGAGTTATTGGGTTGTTGGGAAAGTCATGACGTCTTTTGTCTATGTTTTTCAAAGGTCACTTATTTATATAAAGAACAAAGATCAATCAGTGATATATTGCCTCTTTTGTTCAGTAACCTTTTGCCATCTTTCAGTGAACTTCATAATTCCGCATTCATAAAAGGACCTGTTTTTATTTGTGAAAAACTGAACAAGGTGTTGATTTACAGCCTCATCTGAATTGAACACTATACCATGCAAGAAGTTTTGAAGAGAGCAAAACAAGTGGAAGTCTGATGGTGCAAGTTCAGGCGAGTATGGTGGGTGTGGCAACACATCCTATCCAAGCTCCAATAATTTTTGACAGGTGATCAAACTTGTGTGTGGTCTCGTGGTGTTGCCATGGAACACAACTCCTTTATAATAAACAAACTTTGGACGTTTCTGGATGATGGATTCACTCAAACTGTCCAATTGCTGACAGTCCACATTCAAATTGATTGTTTGGTTCCTTGGTAGGAGCTCGAAAAACACAACACCTTTAAAATCCCACCACACTGAGAGCATAACCTTCCTCTGATGAATGTCTGCTTTCAATGTCATTTGAGGCAAATCATCACGTCAGGACCAAGACCATTTGCACACCACATTGTTGTAAACAATCCACTTCTCATCACCAGTTATCAGTAGCTTCAAAAAAGGATTGCTTTCCTCACGTTTAATGAGCATATTGCAGATATTTATACGTGCCGTCAAATGAACTTCTTTAAATTCATGCAGAACCCAAATATCGAGCTTGCTTACGTATCCCAGCTTCTTCAGGTGGTTGTGAATGTTTGAATGATGGATGTTCAATGTTTCTGCAATCTCTCATGTCATATAACATGGATTTGACTCAATCAATGCATTTGTTTTGTCATCATCAACCTCAGTGGGCCTCCCTGACCAAGGAGTGTTATTGAGATCAAAATCACCAGCACGGAATTTCGTGAAACATCATTGGCACTGATGTTCTTGTAGAGCATTGCCACCGTAAACTTGATGCAACTTTTCACAACCTTGACGCACATTCTTCCCTTTATGGAAGTAAAACAGTAAAATATGGCAAAAATGCAGTTTGGTCTTCCATCTTCAACGTTGTAAAATCTCCAAAACTCAACCAAATTGCTCAATTTTTGTTTAGAATGAAGCTAGATCTGTCAGCTGTCAAATGACATAGCAATAACATTGATGCAAATGACTCTAGTACTTCCAAAAATGAACTAGTGACATCTGTCGCAAACATGCGTGATGAATTTTCCAAAAACCCAATAATTTTAGTACATGGTGAGAGATAGCAGACCTGTTTCATTCTATTGCACGTGGCTTTCTAATTTTCCAGCACCATTTTTGGAAAGGTTTTCTTTTCTCCATTGTATGTTTTTGGCTTCTTTGTCAAAAATTATTTGTCCATATTTATGTGAGTTATTTCTGGGTTTTCAATTCTATTCCATTGGTCTGTGTGTCTGTTTTTCTGACAATACCATACTGTTTTGATTATTGTTGCCTTGTAGTACAAGCTGAAGTCAGGGAATGTGATACCTCCAGCATTGTTCTTTTTTCTTAGGATTGCTTTGGCTATTCAGTGTCTTTTGTGATTCCACACAAATCTGATGGTTTTTTTAACTATTTCTTTTAAAAATGCCATTGGGATTTTTATGGAGATTGCATTAAATCTGTACATTGCTTTGGGTAATATGGCCATTTTAACTATGTTGATTCTTCAAATCTATGAAGATATCCATTTCTTTGTGTCTTCTTCAATTTCTTTTAAAAATGTAAGATAGTTTTCAATGTATAGGTTGTTCACATCCTTTGTTAACTTTATTCCTGGGTATTTTATTCTTTTTGTTGCAATTGAAAAAAGAATTTTTTCATTTCTTTTGCTGAAATTTCATTGTTAGTATATAGAAATGCATTGGATATTTTTATGTTGATTTTTGTAGCCAGCAACTTTTTTTGTATTCATTTATTATTTCTAATAGCTTTTAGGTGGAATCTTTAGGGTTCTCTATATAAAGAATCATGTCATCTGGAGAAAGTGACAATTTCACTTCATTCCCTATTTAAATGCCTTTTATTTCTTTCTGTTGCCTGATTGCTCTGCCTAGGACCTCCAATACTATGTTGAAAAGCAGAGGTGATAGGGGACAGCCCTGTCTTGTTCCTGAACATAGAGCAAAGGGCGTCAGTTTTTCACTGTTAATTATGACATTAGCTGAGGGTTTCTCATATATGGCCTTTATTATGTTGAGGTATTTTCCTCCTGTACCCATTTTATTATGTGTTTTAATTATAAATGGATGTTGTATCTTGTCAAACGCTTTTTCTGCATCTATTGATATAATTGTATGATTTTTACCTTTTATTTTGTTTATGTGGTGGATTTGCATATGTTAATGATTTGCATATGTTGACCCATCCTTGTGCCCTTGGGTTGAATCCCACTTGATCATGATGTATAATTTTTTTAATATATTGTTTTATTCAATGTAATACTTTTAAATTTATGACCTAGCCAACTTTCTTCAGGGACTGAAGAGATTTTTTTTTTTAAACAATGGAGTACATTTCCTACTGCATAAAGAGTTGTAGCAGCTATTCTCAAGTCACCAAACACAGCCATATGACATTTTGGATGACCATCTATCTTCCTGAGCCAAGCTGACACATTATACTTGCTAGGGTTAGTTAGGGCAGACATTGCAGGGGTTTAGGGTATGGAATAAACTATGGCTTTGCCCCCTGAGAGCCTGTCCACTTCATGAATCAGCATATGTCTCTGAACTAACCACATTTTTTTTCAGATTTTTCAAAAAGCAAATACTTGGCTTAAAATACTATTTTTCACATCTTCCCTTTGCATAACCACTCTATGAGTTCTTCATTGGCAAAACAAACCCCCCTCATGTAATCATGTAACCCATTTCCCCAGGCAGGCAATCAGCAACCATCCCTTTGAAGGTCACCGTGATAACTTCTTCCTTGGAAGTCCTTTAGCATTTACTCTCTGGATCAGAGTTTCTCAAACTTAAATGTGCACCTGAATCACCTGGGGATCTTGTTAAAACACAATTTGATTCATTAAGTCTAGGGTGAGGGTTGAGATTCTGCATTTCTAACAAGTTCTCAGGGGATGCTGTATTTGGTCTAGGGACCACACTTTGAGTGGCAAAGTATCGTATGAACAGAGCATACACTAACTCATGCAGAAAGGTAATGATAACATGCTTTATCGCATATACGGCAATACTTCGTAGTACTAATTACTCACTACCACCACACACTAGCAGCATGAACTAGGGTGAGTAACATAATCTCTCTTCCTCAATTTTTCTCACCTATAATTTCAAAATTATATTATCTACTTTATAGATTGTTATAAGGATTAAATGAGTAAATACATGTAGAATGCTTATCACAGCATCTGATACAGAATAAATGTTCAATAAACACTTGTTATCATCAACTCATCATCATCATCATTCTCCAACTAGATTCTAAATTTATTGAGGTCAGAGATTGTGTTTCACATCTCACCAAATCCTCAGAACTTGTCATGTAAACATCTCTTTATAGTGATGATAGGGTGTAGAAGGTTGACATTGATTTGGTTGAGTGCCTTTTACATTTCTCTTAATCTGACCAGTATTTTCCTATAATGCCTTTCAAGAGGTAATTTTCTATTTATGAGAACCCTCCCACCCTATTTCACACACTTAAGGAAGTGAGAAATACTGTGATGAGTGCTTATGGTTGTATGTAAAAACATAAACAATGAATTTATATTATAAAAGATACATTTAGAGCATAAGTTCATCTCTGTTAAGTGTGTATAGTAGGGGGTGTTAACTAAATAGAGCAAGGATGAATGAAGTCAGAGGTAGCACCCAAAGAATGACTATTTGTAAAACTAAGTAATAAACATCTATGGAGTCAAAGAGCCCCATTATAAATAAGATGGTGGGGTGATCCCATGGCTAGAGAGAGGATCCTCACACTGGACAGAAGGTCCAATAGGTGAAACAGACAGAGCAGTCTTCAGGTCATCATTTCATTCTTTGCAGTCATAACCAACCGAGCAGGTTAAAAATGATACCAAGTCACCTCCCCCTTCATGGGCCTCTTCAGCCAAATGGAATCACCCAGTCATCTGCTTATAAGCCCTGTTTCAGCTATCCATTATGACACAACAGCCCATCTCAAAACTCAGTGGCTTTACTAAGTTAAACAACAGTTTATCATTATCCCTTGTAGTTCTTGAGTTGACTCAATTTAGCCAAACAGTTTCCCACTTGGGTTCTCTCATGCAGTTGCAGTCAGATGGCAGGCTGGAGTCATCTAGATTCTAGACTGGAGCTGGCCAACTAAGATGGCTCCCTCACTCACATGTCTGGTGCCTCAGATGGCTGAAATAATTTAGGGGATGCTCAGGCATCTCTCTCCCTGCAGCCTCTCCACATGGCAGGCTTGGATTTCCACACAAGAGTGGTTTAGGATAGTTTGACTCCTTATATGGCAGCTGGCTCCCCCCCCCCCAGAGCAAGCATTCCAAGAGACCCAGGCAAAATCTACAAGGTTTCTTTAATGCTCTTCAACAGTCAGGCAGCAGCCTTTCCACCTCATTCTGTTAGTCAGCCCAGGTTCTAATAGAGGGTGGGGAAGACACAAGGGCTCAATTCTAGGAGGTTATTATACTTCATGGAGGAGAGAGCTATACTTGGAGAGTAGCTACCACAAGCCCAAAAGTTTCTCAGGGAAGTCCTATCCCACATGTATATGGGAAACTAGAGGCAAGACATCCCACCTTTTGCCAGCACAGTCTTCTGTCAAGATCACATAGGAAAACAAATAAAAAAACACATGTTGTAAAAACCTCTGTGTTTGTTCAGCCCTCAGAAACCTTTGGACAAAACTGTCTATTAAGAAGGAAAAAGCATTAAGAAATGTTTGTTGGGATTTGGAAATTCACAACGAAACAAAACCAAAAAAAAAAAAAAAGACATTTTAAGGTCAAAGAAGGTATGAAACAATAACATCAGGTAAAAAGTTAAAGAAGCAATCTACTTCCCTTACTATTAGATGGATAGTTTGGACACCAGAATGTTCATTTCTTCCTAAATATTTGCCCTGAAAAAAATATTTAGATGGAAAATATTGTGTGGAAGTACATTATCTGTTACATGGATAACAAAGTAAAGCCAACAAATAAGCCCAATGACTGTTGATGCTCTTATGAAAGTATTTGTAAAAGAAGTCTCATAGAAAAAGAAAAAAGAGGGCCCCTCTTACCTTTATCTTCCAGACTCCTCCCCATTTCCCAAAAGAATGAACCTGGAGTCCTGGATTTTCACGAGCACACTGAAGGACTCACAAGTTAGAGCCTGAACTGGATTCAGACTCTTGAGTCACTTTGCCAAGCCAGCTGTTTCCTTTTTCAGGAATGATTTTGCATCCCTTATCTTTCCCTCCCATTCATAAGCGGGGTAATTAAAACTTATTGAGCATGCACTGGACATGAAATAATATATTCAGTGCTCTTTCCAAAAATCTCTTATCTTCTTTTTGCCATAAAGCAGAGACAGTAGAAATACACAGTTGTTTCCACTGGAATTTATCTATGGACCACAAGCAGGTGTTAAAAGTTAGTTACAAAGGTCACAATGTGTTAGGGATTGACTGTCATGTGTTTCTTCAGTCTCTTACACATGTGGCCCTCATGTGTCATTTCTGCATACAGTGACAGACTATTTCTGAGAATTGTTTAGAACATATAAAGTGTGCATCTATTATTTCACATTACCTCTTTCTGCCCGGTCACATATTATGCTTCAAGAAACTGCCCCTTGTGGACTCCATGGAATTGTCCCTGCTTTTTGGAGCTCAGGTGTAAACATGTGACCCAGGAAAATCAAAGAGAGTATTTTATCCCCTAGCCATAGAGAAGCTAACCTCAGAATCAAACTGGGAGAGCTGGATTTCTTTTCCAGGACCTGTATGGATTCTGGGTGAAAGAAGGTCTCTCTCTTTTGGGCAGTGTAAGCTGAGAGCTCCCAGGGGTATCCCTGACACATGTGGTAGAATTCAGCCAAAGGCAGAAGTTAACAGAGGACAGTAGTGTTCAGATCTGGATGAAAAGAGGCGGAGTTCCACACCATCATTTGACTCATAAGATCATGTGATCTCACCATGTCTAAAATCACTATACCACGGGACTTTTCAACTACATGAGCCAATAAATCCCCTCCCCTTTTTGTTTTTGAATGACTTTAGGTTGGGTTTCTGCCATTGGAAGCTATAGAGTCCTGAATAATACACAATTGCTTTAGGTCAAACCAAACCAAGGCATACCGACATAGCAGCACAATCAGTGAAGAGCTGAAAGGATCCATCATTTTTGGCAGCACCATGGGGATGAGTTTGCCAAAGCCTCACAGTCTGCAGAGCTATAGGGGCGTTTCAGCCACCTTGTGGGTAAACTGGCTTGGGCATTTAGGAGTCTCTCCTGTCTAGGTACCCACAGTGTCCGTCAGAGTCCCAGGGTCCTGGGTCTCAGCACCCACCCCATATGGTTTGAACAAATATATTTTAATAAAATGATTACTTACAGAAGGGTGAGCAGAAGTAACAAGGGATAGAGCACCCAGAAACCAGCAACAATTGGAAAGGCTTTACCACCCTGAATTACCAATGCCCAGAGAGGCCTGGGGTCCTAGAGGGGCCGCTGGCAGAAACTGTGACCATAGAGAGATGCGTACCAGAGATGCAGCACCATGGCTGATAGAGAGCAAAGAAGAAATGACCCAATCCCCCTCTCCTTCTGCCTTCTGATCGCCTGCAAGTGCCTCTCACTGGCCAAACCCAACTGAAAGCCAACAGGCTATGTAGGAAGCCCAGTGCTGCTGGCAGAAAACAGTCAGCCCCTCAGGCAGAGAGCAGTGCAGAGGAGGAATCTGGAACAGAACAAAACAGAATAACCAGAATACATACCCACCCCTTTGGTTTGATAAAAATTATCTAATACCCTTTAAGAATCATTAGGAAAGTGGGGGGGGGAGCAATTTAATTTTGACCCTACATGCCTCGATACAACATGTTCACTTTCCAGAATTTCCTTCCTGTCTCTGTTCGTGTGAATCTGCACCTTCTCTTCAAGGATGATTTTAAAATTTAAAGGATATAATTCTCTCTCTCTTACCATTACCACATAAACCTCTCTGCTATGTATTTTCTCACTTGTTCCCTAGATAGCCTTATATGCTGAAGATACAGAAGGAAATACAAAGGACGGAGGAAGCTCTGAAGGCAGAGTCGGGAATGACAAAGAACTCTAAATGTTTGATGTTCCTCACACTCTTTGAAGAACAAATGCACCCAAGTGTATGGTCTTTAAAAAGATGAATGCACAGCCTAGGATGTTTTGCTTTGTTTTCGTGCCTTCTCAACATAAATCTTCAGGCAGACATTTCTCCTTAATACATACAGTATCCGGGAAATTGTTTTTTGGCTATAAAAATGCATTAACAGCTCCAAAGGAGCAATTACACCGTGTATTGTAAATGCACATTAAGACTAATATACCGCACTTATCTAAACCTCAATGAATTCAGGGCTGTGGTATCCTTTGCGAATCCAAAGGTGACTCAGATTAGTTCAAGAAATAAGACCCCAGGGGGAGAGGGCTTTCCTCTGTTGTGTCAATTACAATGATACAGGTATAAAGCAAGAACCTGATCTCATTTTGTTGCTTTTTAAAGGAGCCTCCGCATCTAGAATGAGGCTGTATGCACAAAGGAGTGTTTATGTGAGTACATTCCCATGGAGAATTTCTGCAAACCCTCTCACACAGGTTAGCCCCTCACATTCGGAAATCATTGCGTCTCATGCAGACACAGAGTCAATTACTGAGGCTATATGCCTGGTTTTAGAGTAGACTTTATTTATTACCCTTGTTATGGCTGGGATATGGAGGACCCTAACCATAATGTGTGAAATCAGATTCTTCTACTGTTGCATTACAAATCTCATTGGATGCAGTGAATTGGCTTTATTCGGGTCCATTCTGGATTAACGGGAAAGGAAATATGGATTTTTTTTTCACCCATATAAACAATGAAGACTTGTTAGGGACTTGTTTCTGATGTTTATGGATTTCTCTTTAGTGCATACAGCCTATGGAAAATTGTTTTTAGGCAATAAAGAATAATTGTATTTGGGGACACAGAGGAACTAGTGCCGTATTGCATTCAGACTGTTGATAAATTTCTCTGGCCTATTTTTTTTCTTATTCAGACATAAAAATACAAAGACAAACAATAAATTTTCCTCCCTCCACGGCAACCTTTTCCTCTTCCACTTTATTTCCACTACATTTCTCAATTGGTATTACCTTTTTAAATTGCTAAATATAAATATTCCACAATGAATGTCTGTAATTAGGTTGTCTGCTCCCCTTCAAAGACTTGTTAGAAAGAGAAAGGGATTTAATCTAAAGCAAACTAACAGAGCTAGAAGTTAATTAGAAATTAGCCATATATTCTGGGTAAATTATTAATGCTAAGCCATGTGTTACTGTAAAAATAATATACATTTACACTCACTATTGTAAACATAAAATAATTAACAATAAAAGGGAAGATATTATCCCTTAATAGAATCCTTTTGCCAAGAGCAATTTAATTTTCTCTCTCGTAATACTGAATGATAACCTGGGTCTCTGCTTTATACATAAAGCTTAAAGATTCTTTTATGATCTTTCTTCAGTTCCCTTTTCTTTTCTTTTCTTCTCTCCTCCTCTCCTCGCTTTCTCTCCCTTTTCTCCTCCTCTGCAAGCACACCTGGTTCTCTGATTTATGTATCCTTTTAGCATGCCTTGTCCTTCTCTTTCCATTTTTCTCTTTTTTTTCTTTCTTTTCTTTTTTTGTTTGTCTTTTTCTCCCTCCCCCTCTTCTTCCAATATTTTTTTCTTTTAATTAAAAACTGGAAAGGCACCTAAAATCTCACTAAACATACTTGTCTTCCTTCGCACCTAATCTCTGGTCCCTTTCTTTCTTCCTTTTCTTTATTCTCTTTGGTATCCAGCCTCTTTACAAAACGTTTATTGCTAGAGCTGCTCAAGGGAAAAGCCCTAAGGTGTAGACAGAAAGTGCAGTGTATTTTAATTCTTTCTCACTTGTCTTTCTATTCTATTAACAAGGACATCAAGGTCAAATGGACCAACCCTGAAATGTCCTCTCAACCCATTTAGGGGACTAGGAATTCAACTCAAATGATGAAATATATGTTTGGTTCTTGTGGTGAACACATATATGTAGTAGGATTTCACAACATGCCTTTTTGGGAATAGAGCATTTGTATTCATATAGTCCTGCAAGTATAATCAGTATTAAATATAACCTAATGAAGTGTCTTTGTGTTTAAAATGCAGTTACCTGAGGACTCTCCTTGCAAAACATTCATTGAATTTTTTTTCCCATTCAAGTCTGGCAGCAACAAATACTATGCAGCTTTTACATGGTTGGTGTAGGTGTTGTTAATGTGCTCTCCACGTCCATTTAAATGCAAATTTTCATGCAAATCATCACTTGGAGGAGGAGAAAAAGAGGATGTGTTTAGCGGGAGACAAAGCTGGAGGAATAATAGAAAACATGAATAGGGTGTCAGTGGAGGGCTACACAATAAAAACCTCCTCTGCACATAAATGAAAACACATTAACGACAGCACAGAGGATTTCTCAATAGGTTCTTACAGTATTGTTGTATGTAAACATGATCCCCAGCAGGTGAAACAAAACGAATGAATTTGGAAAAAATTTACACAAGACTCTAGGATAAGTAAAAGGTCAAGCTGGTTGTACGGAATAGGCACTTGATCAATGCCCAAAATATCAACTGCGGACAAATATTTATGCTTCCTTCAGAAATTCAAAATTTGGAAGCAAAGAGCTCATTGTCCAAATGACTCAGTTGTTAGATAATGCCGTGGGGCTAGTATTTCAATAGAAAAGTAGGAAATGAGCTGGGACTGAATAAATATCATTATACTTGAGAACAGTGACTCTGAGGCTGCATTTGGCTCTGGGGAGGGCTGGATTGTGAGCCTAGGGAAATTTCCAATTTGCACTATTTGCAAAGAAAACGTTACATCAACAAAGGTTAAGTGCTGGCATTAAGAAAAGCAGACCAGCCTAGAGTTTCTCAGTTATTTCTATTTTAAGTATTTCTCCAAGTTTTCCTTGGATGCAATCAAAGGAGTTGACAAGAAACCAAGGGAGTTGCAAAATAACAATGCCAAAGGGCTGGTAATGGTGTATGAAGGGGAAAAAATGATCTGTTCATGTCATATATTTCCAAATAAATAAACTTATTGGTGATATATGTTGTTATATTTGAATCAAAAAAACACTTCAGTTTTCTTGTAGGTTTCATGATTTGCAATTGCTCCATTTGATGGCACCAACAGAGCGATGGAACTTAGAAGATTTAATTTGGGCATATTTTGGAAGGATTTCAGTAGACTTCAGGCAGTATTATGTGCTCTTTAACTTGGAGTGATTTCACATTTCTTGGAGAGTACAACAGGCTAGAATTACCACTTTTTTATTTCCTTGGCTGTATATAGTCCAGCAATCTCCCCAACCCCCACTACCACATTACCAAAAGGAAAAAAAAGAGTAAAAGAAAATAAAAAACTTAGCAAAAATTAGCTCTACAAAACTTTGTTTATTTTTTTCCCACAATGAAAATGTTTTATCATTTAAATGAACATTCTGTTTTGACAGCAGTTCTCTCATTCTATTTATTTGTGTATTTATTTCCTTTGAGGCAGCTTCAGGAATTCTGAGACTATTCTCTACTTCTCCATTCACTCAACCTTAACTTTCTATATTTGTATGCTTCGTGCCTATCAATCTCAAACCCTCGGACTGTAAACAGAGTTGGATGAATTCTGCAAAAGACTTGACTCTGTGCAAAATAACAAGGGTATTAGAAAGGGGAAAATGTAAATTTTTTTCCTGAATGTACAGAAATAGTTAAGGTGAGGGGAAGGAGACAAATGAAAACAGCCTGAACTTTGAAAAGACTCCTACTTTGCAAAGCATTACACTGTTTGATGTAATAAATAATACACGGCTGCCATATATATACATACATATATATATACATATATATATATACACACACATCTCTCTTTATATATAGATATAGATCTAGATATATAGATATCTTTATATATGTATATAAAGAGAGATGTATATATTTAAATTATTAACTTATTTTACACTATTAAATATATTTAATCATTTCAATTATTTATTAACATCACTATTAAAATATTGTTTGTTATTAAATATATTTGTTATTAAATATATATTTGTTTATATTTATATTTTTACTTATATGGCATCTTTTCCATAAAGAACAGGCCAGAATGAAGATACATGAGTCAGGATAAACTGAATAATGTCATAATAAAAAAGTCCAGAATTTTCAGTGATATAATCCAACAAAGGTTTTTTTTCTTGTGCACAAAACATCTACTGTGGGTCCAAAAGAGTTTCCAGGGCAACTGACCTCCATGCAGTGACTCAGTCATTCAGGCTCATGAATGATTCTCTGTCTTATAGCTGCACCTTCTGAGGCTGGTGGCCTCTCTGTTATCACAGTGGGAGAAGAGAGCTACAATTGCAATTAAATACTTTTGCTTGGTAGGGCACACATCACTTCTACTTATAGTCCATCGGCCAGAAGTATTCACAAGAGCATGGTGACAAGAGTAAGATGTGATCCCCTCATATGCTCAGGGGGCCTAGAGAACCAGATATGGGTAAGTAATAGAGGTCTCCAGCACAGAAGAATACAATGGTATTAGATGTAACAGATGTGATTGTTCTCCTTAGAAAATCCATAACTTTTAATTAATACCTTGCATATCATGCTCAAAATTAATTTTGTATTATATCTGTAGGCTTGTCTATTTTATTCTCAATGGCTTATGAGATCAGTGAGGTTAGAAACCACACTTTGCTCATTTTTATACCCAACTGACTTTGCATTTAGCAGGTACACTATAAATATCGATTTCATTAAATAAAGCTATTCTTTCTAAAATAATTATGAAAGTTTCCCTAAAATTTCTTGCTCCAAATATCAGGCTACAGCCCTTGGAAATTTATGCAATGCCTGGATGCACATAAGTTATGGGTAAGTGCAGAGTGAGTGGCCCAGCTGGACTGCATCAGTAAACAGTGTTGACTGTATTTTCCAATTATTTCCCATGTATTCCTTTTTTTGACATTAAAACAAAAAAGAAATTAGCAATTTTAGGAAAGGGATGCTGTGCATTGCTAGGAAAATAACCCTGAACTCAAGTAGGGAAAGAAAACTGAGTTCTTGTCCTGACTCTGCCCTTTACTTATATATTCATATCAACTCACTCAGCCTCAGTTTCTTCATATACAAAGTCCTTTCCAGCTCACACATGCCATACTCTAAAAATTTTGAAATCTAAAGGGAATTGTAGATAATTTTTTTCAGAAATTTTCCAGATAGTATTTGTAAAATAAATAAAGTAATTTTTAGCCCCCTCTCACTACTCCTTCTTAAGCTCCTTTTTTATTTCAGTACACTGTTCATTGTGACCTTTGGTTATTCGGCATCCATTCCTCCCCGGTTCGTGTTTAGCTAAAATTTCCCTATCCTGAATTCACACCAAAGCTTATTGTTCCTATTTCCCTTTGATGCAGAAGTAAGCTAAATTCTAAATAAATATATTTGACTAAAAAATTTGTGATCCCCAGTATTTGGAGCCTTAATGCTAGTAGCTCCATGCATTTAGCTCCTTTTGTGGAAGCTAAAAGCACCAGATAACTCCTCCCACTGAACAGTGGTAGCCAGCCTATCTGGTATGTCACCCAGTCAGCCAATAAAATGCTCCTGTCCAAGAGCTTTGAATCTTGGCCTTGTAGCACCAAAGCACAAGAACTGCCTGGATTCTTTTATAGCAGCTGAAATGATAGGAACATCCTCATTCATGGTGGGGGGGGAGGAGGAGAGGGGCACCTGTCCCTCCAGTAGCAGTGGTCCTGTCCTACAGTACTGGTGGTACATCATTCTGGTCAGGCTGCTTCTGCTAAAGCATGGCAGCAGTGCTCCTGGCTCCTGTCCAATTCCCAGTGGTCCAGAGCAAACAGAAGAATTTTGCAAAGCTCCTGGAGGCTTCAGAATTGATAGGAGATTGAAGGACGAGATTTGGGAAAATGGACACAAGCCAAGAGGGTCACGAATCAGGGAGCATTGCAGCTATGTTTTAGCAGAAGCAGCCGGACCAGACTGTTGCTACCTCCAGTCCTGTAGGACATGGCCTCTGATACTAGAGGGACAAGGGTGTGTTCCCTCCACCCCCACTCAATGAGGATATGCCTATCATATCTGCTGCTGTAAATGAATCCAAGCCATTCTTGTGCTGAATCAAGAGGCTGCCCCTGCAGCTGCCAGCCCCAGAACCATCCTGCCTCTGTCCTTGGTTAGCAATCCATGCATATAGTCTGCCCCCTGCTCTTTTCCTCCTTCCGTATCTCCTGTGAGGGAGTCCACTTGGAGGATGGAGGTCAGAGACACACCCAACAGAAAAGGAGACTGTAAGGTGTAGTTTCCAGCTTTCCAGGCTAGCATGTCTGGGAGGACATGCTAGAAGGAATAGGTCTCAAGTGAGACAATCATGGGATCTGCCCCACTGACTCCTGTTATGCACGCTCATTGGTCTCCAAACCAGAGGCAAGGCTGCAAGGGTATTTGCTTGTCATAAAGTAATGTGCTTGTTCTTGGGAAATTACAACTCAGATTTCATCTCAAACACATAAATCAAGTTCCCATTGGAACTCCCTTCCTCTTTAGGCAAAGATCATCAGGAAAATTGGCAAGAAAATATGTCTCTGGAAGAAAACAGGAAGCCTTGCCCAGGAACTGCCCTTCCCCTGAATTTTCTGGAGAGGTGGATTGGCATAAAGAGAACAACAACAACAAAATCTCAAATTCATAAAACAGAAGCTCAGTTAAATATTCAAGGCATAGCCAAATCCTTAATCACAGAGGCAGCTCTTTTAACTAGGTGTTCTGAGAGTTGAGGAACCTGATGGGCAAAATTCCTTTTAAATCCCTTAAAATGTATGTGGAATATCTCAGGGTTGCAAATGGGAGGAAAACTGGTGTCAGGGGAACGAGACTGAAGGAAACAAGCTGCGCATGTGTGTTTTGTTCCTAATCTAGACCCAGGTATTTGGCTTCCACTCTGTCTGAGGTAGTCTTCAAGATAAAAACCGTCACAGCCCTCAATGTACACGCAGCTACCCGGTTATTTTACTTTTGTTCCCCCATCTCGCTTGCTCCAGTTTTCCTGTGATAAACAAGACACAAGCAATAAATTAAGGGCTTTCCCCCATGAAGCCTGAAGAGCTATTTGTTGGCTTGCGTATTTTAGCTCCATCATCAAAGACCTTTAGCAAAGACACAAATCCTAGTATTAATTCTCATGACAATTCTTAGGAACATTGGATATTGCTATCTCTAAGGGAAGTGGGACACGTGACTCTGGGCACTGCCTTGCCCTTTCAAATACAGTTGACCCCCTGCTAATCATGGTTGTTAGTCATTAAACCAGAGTTATCATCAAGTAATGTGTTTGTTAATTAGAAATTAGAATCCCCAACTAAATCTGCCTTCATCTTTAAAATCATGAGAATCCGGATATAAATCAAGCCTCCACTGGAAGGTGCCATGGGTAACCATAAAATTCAAAATGACATTGCCATTCTAGAAAAATCTTCAGCCTTTGTTTTGTCGAAAATCATCAGAAGAGAGTTTATTTCCTGTTTGAAAGGGTGAGTGCTCCTGTTCACAGGAAGATTCCAGGAACACAGCTGCAATTTGCAAATGAGAACAATCTATTATTGCACACTGTAATCATCTCTTACTGGAGTTTGACTCATCTAAAAATTTAAGGAACTTGAGCAAAACAGTTGGTATGGAGGCGGGTCCCATAAGAGCTATCAAGGTCCACTTGTATTGTTTCTCCTTTGAACCTCAGTGTGACTACTCCATCTAGAAAAGGCACTAGAACTTTGACATGGGCTAAGCCTGAGGCATGTCAGGTCCTGAAAGCCATATGCATGACTACTGTGGTGCACATTCATGACAGGAATGCTGGGATACTCCCTTCTTACCACCAGGAACTCTTCGAATTTCACTTCTACCACAACACTTTCCACAGAAAGCAACAAAGGCAGCAAAAACGAAATAGCAAGTGACTCCCTCCCTTTGCAGGGCTGTCACTCCCCTTGTTGAACCTGAGAACACCTCTGGCTGGGGCCAGCATGGTCTCCCTCTTCTTAGTATCTCCACTATGTGTTTTGCCTTGCATCAGTCTTGCCTTCTTCATCCTAGTTCTTCAGTTTCTCTGGCTCTCTGGGTCACTGACCACCTGCCCAGACTTTGCAGCCCCCTGCATGACTCCTTTTGACAACGACATCTCCCAATGCCAGCCTGCTGAATCTTTCTCCAGAGACTTTTGTTCGAGGCCCTGCAATCAACATATGCTCTCATCTTCCTACCTGTAACCCTGGCCCCGCAGTTCTATTTTGACTATAAACCTTCTTCTCTCTGTTTCCAGCGTACCCCCACCCATGTCAGCCCTCTAACCTCTACCGGGCCTTGGTCTCTCCATTTGAATGAAAATCCCCATCTATCTTCAAAAGTGGTTTTTCATCTAGCTTAACCCCACACATTTTTCACTGACTTAAGGATATGATCATATCTTTGAAAAAGCGTATACTATTGTGCACTGAGCACCTAGTAATGAATATAAGTAAAATCAAATAAACTGGATGCTCACCACATTCACACATGCTGTTAGTTTCTATATAGATAGATACATCTATAAGAATACTGGTGCTCTAAAGATGTGGTGATTCAAAGAAATTATATGACCTCAAGTTGCTTTCCCTGTTTATGCTGGTGCCATTATAGAAAATCCAGTCTAAGGTCCAGGCACGAAACTAAAAACTACTGCATCCTCCTTTTATGTCACTGCCCTCAACTAACTACAAGGATTGCTGGTAAATGTAGTGTATCTGGGCAGCCATGGTGCAGCTTCTGAAACCATGAAAGAAATAGAAAAGAATATAAAAGTGAGAGCTAGCAGTCTCCTTCACAACTTGTTAACTAGTTGGTACCAACTATGTCAGTAGTTCTGATTTCATTATATGCCTTTCACGGGGTTACAAACTATAAATCTTCTTGAATAAAATCACTCTTCTCCTTGTGCAATTGATGGGATTTAAAATTTTTGATACCACCCATTTTTTTTTCTCTCATTAAATTTGCTAATGGAATTTTGAGACTCTACACTGGCTTCGCATTTTCTCTATATGGACTCACATTTTTTTCATTGAAAAATGGCTTTTGAAACCGTAATTCCAGGGTGGCCCACAAGCAGTAAGATTTTTAAAAGACTTCCATTCCATTTTCACACATAAGAAGGCAACTTACAAAATGGCAGCCCAAACTTACTGCAAACAGTGATGATTATATTCAATATCTAAAGCTCCCCTGAGCCTCAGCAGGCTAGACTTCCAAGTTCGTCTTCTGCATATAGAGTTTAGAATGCTTTAACTCTAGCTCTAAAAATAAAGTTTTCTGAAAGGAAATCTGGCGAATCAGGAAGGCTTTTTTGCCTGTCTCTGTCAGACCAGCCCAGTGTTTTATGGCATCCCATGTGCTAACTCAGCCGTCCAAATACTGGAACAAGCTAAGGATTAAGAAATCAGGTTGGAGGCAATCTGTAGCACCACACAGTATTTACTGGCAGGCAGCTTATATCAAATGTGCCAGTAAAAAAAGATCCAGCACATCTATTACAGAAAACAAATCCTAGAAGAGAGGCGAGGGGGGCAGGGAGGAACTGAGACACTGCCAATATTTTAAATAGCTCCGTGTAACACACAGTGCTGTTGTTCCAATAGCAAAGGAGTAATATTGATGGTTAGGTAAAAGCAGTGACATTCAGAAATAAGTCAGAAATGGAGGAACTGCTGGGGCAAAAATGGTCTCGTGATCTTTGGGTAAGAACCCAAAACACCTGTTAGAGACGTTCTCACCCCTTAGTGGAGAATACCTAAAGCCATCCCAGGAGAATTCCATGTGGTCGGTTCCTAGATTCCCTGGAAAACCATCCTGAGATGAGCCAACTTTGGGAATATGCAGCACTCTTGCCTCCAGAAGAAACAACGTTACCAATTCCAGATTATTTTATTCTAAATTCAGTACCTAGAACATGTGCGGTTGACCTGTGACCTCCTTTTGTCTTATATTTAGGTAACACTTTTACATTTTCAAAATAATCAAAGCAACTCCTCCATGTGCTGGCAGGCAAAAGAATTTATCTGATATGCATCAAGGTAGACAGGGGAAGAACTGTGACTGACCTGAGAGAGTACACTGCCTTCTAAGGTGAACAAAAGCAATTTTTAAAACATATGAAGGTCTGGCAATTAAGTTCACAAACTCACCCTAGAACAAGTGCTACATACCTCCTTGCTGAATATCACTACAGTTACCTTCAAAGTATTCCCTTTGGGAAGCTATGTACTGATGCCAGCACCTGGTTCTCCCTTCAACGCAATTTTGGAACTCTTTTACTGGAAAGCTCATCAGAGCTGTTGTAATATTACACTTGATGTTCTGAATGACATCTAAATGTCTTCCTTTCAATATTTCCTTTATCTTCAGGTAAAAGAAAGAAGTCATTGGGGACCAGATCAGGTGAGTAGGGAGGGTGTTCCAATACAGTTATTTGCTTACTGGCTAAAAACTCCCTCACAGATATTGCTGTGTGAGCTGGTGCATTGTTGTGATGCAAGAGCCATGAACTGTTGGCAAAAAGTTCAGGTCATCTAACTTTTTCATCACTTCCAAATAGTAAACTTGGTTAACTGTTTGTCTGGTTGGTACAAATTCATAATGAATAATCCCTCTGACATCAAAAAAAGGTTAGCAACATCATTGCAACAAGTTTGCTAACTTAATTGTCAGACCTCATGTGTGTGTGTGTGTGTGTTACATAATGTATATGTATATATACATATAACATATAATATGTAATAAATATATTATTCCTTCTAGCTTTTGAACATCATTTAATTTTGTACACCCAAACAAGTGGTACCAAGAGAATTGCCAAATCCAGATTTAAATGTCTATCTTCTAAGATTTGGGAGATGGCGGCCATCTTTGTTCTTCTTCATCATTGGTTTTCAAAATGCTCTCTGAGTAGCCATAAGCATTCACTAGTTGCCCTGGGGAGGGAGCTGGGAGCTGGGATGGGGATCCAGAGCCTGACTCTCCCTTTTCATCTACATTATAAGGTTCATAGACTCTGCTTTTCTCAATTGGATTCTGAATATACCATGTGGTTCATGTTTCATTTGAAGAAAATTCTGCTGCTCAAACAGTGTTATAAGCCACTTTTAGAGACTGTTAATTGTAAAAAAAAAAAAAAAAGTTTCTTCCAAACTCCCTCATCTCTGGTGGCCCGAAGAATGATAAACCACTAGACAACCACTTCTGAGACTGCCAAACAAGTGTGTTCACACTAAATGGCGTTAACACTTCCAGCTTAACTTGGCTCATTTTTACTTGCCTTTATATTCAGACTCCCATTCTGGTTTCATATCCAAATGTCAAACAGTAATAAGGATTTCATCTCAAATGAAATATTGTTTGTTCAAAAGTCCATAAGATGCTTTCACAGCAGGAGAGTAGAGCTTACACTAATTTAGTGAGAATGTAATGTGCTATGTACATTTATCTCTAGAGTGTACATAAGCTTTGAAGAGAGGAGAATTCTGTCTGCCTGCCGAACAGAGATTAGAGAAGATAGATTTAAATGCTGGTTTTCATCATTCTTATTTAATAAGCAAGAACAAGCAATTGGAAACATCTAAGGGGCTTTCTGTGTTACACAGAGGTTAAATGCTCTCTGTTTGAGCCACAATGCACTCTGCTTTCAATATGTCATGAAGCAAATTTGCTAAAATGCAGCCCCCTTCCTTTAAGTCTAGTTCTTGTTCATTTTTGCCGATAATGTCGGGTTATTCTGCAAGGTTTCCTCCAAGCACAAATAGAGTCTGTAGAAGTTCAGTTAATAGAAGCCTGAGTTTCCTGATTTTCTCAAAATAAAAAAGGTCCAAAGTGAAAAGCAAGTGAGCTGTTTAGATTCTAGCACTAGCTGAGAACCTGGAAGATGTCCTGGAAAAGGGCGGCCCCTTCCTGGATGCATTGGTTTCTGGTACAATGGGAAAGCATCAACCCCAATCTGCAGACTTCCTCAGAACCCTCTCAATCACAGGGCTTTCTCCTCATCTAGCCTCCAACCTGAGAAATGCCTCCATTAACCCCTGGCTTCTTAAGCTACAAAACTCAGCATGTTTCATACTCCTGCCCCTTGCTCACCATGACCCACCCATTTAATTATAATGTCTCTGTGTCCTGTTCCATTTTCCTGCCTACCTGTCTCTCAAATTATTGTACACCCCACCCTACCTTACCCCCAGGGTTGCTGCCCTCATTGAGGCTTTTGTCATGTATTAAATGGGCCACTGGGACAGCCCCTAATTAATCTTCTTACTCCTCTTTTCCACTCCTTTCAATTCGTAGTTGATGCTTATCACAATGTGATCTTTCTAAATCACAGATCCTCTGCTTCTAGTCTTTCCCTGGCTTCTCATTGCCTTCAGAATAAAGTGCAAAGTCCTACTACTGCGCACACAGTAGTCTGACCCTTGCCTACCTTTCTAATCTTATGTCCCATTACTTCCGGATGTATGTTCCCTACGGCCAGCCTGCCGTTCTGCACTATGATTATGCCTCACTTTTCACACCATTGGGCATTCCTAACTCTCCTTTAACATAGAAAAGACCTTCTCTGCTTTATCCACATGGCAGAATTTTACTCATCCTCCAAAATTTACTTCAAATGCCACCTCTCCTAAGAAATCCCTTTACATCCTAGAATATAGCTCCTTTTGAACACATGTTCCAATACATGTGAATTGTTTGTTGGTATGTCTGTCTTCACGATCCCCCCCCAGGAGCGACTATGATGTTATCAGTAAATCCTGCACAGTACACTGTCTGGGTTAACACAGTGCCCCCAAAATGTTGACATATTAATGACTTACATGTCTGTAGAAATTTTCATTAGATTAGGAGCCAAGAGTCCAGGCTTCTATTGTTGCTGTTGCAGCATTCAACTCAACCTCACCAGAATCTTTAAGAATAAAACTATGAAAATAAATGGTTAGAGGTGCTCTGTGTTTCTTTCCAGCATCAAAATAAAATTCTACAATTCAATGAACTCTAGGGTTGCGATGGCCATTTCTTCCTTCAAGAAAGATTCCTAAAGTTGTCAACACCAGAATACAAGTCTAGTGCCACCTGTGGTTTCTATGATTCTTAATGTTAAGCTACCTTGGCCATTCCATGATGACAAAGATGGGCTCATTTAAGAAATGAATGTATGATGGGCCAGCCAAGTGGCACGTTGATTAAGAGTTGGCTTGGGATGCCAGCTCTGAGCAGCAGGGCTCTGGTT
>NW_017731371.1:2544566-2575250 GCF_001890085.2 Hipposideros armiger
TTTGCCAACAATTCATGGCTCTTGCATCATGACAATGCACCAGCTCACACGGCGCTGTCTATGAGGGAATTTTTAGCCAGTAAACAAATAACTGGCCATATATGTATATATATATATATATAATATATATATATATTATATATATTATATATATATATAATAAACTCACCTAATCTGGTCCCCAATGACTTCTTTCTTTACCTAAAGATAAAGGAAATATTGAAAGGAAGACATTTGGATGACATTCAGGACATCAAGGGTAATACAATGAAAGCTCTGATGGCCATTCCAGAAAAAGAGTTCCAAAATTGCTTTGATGGGTGGACTAGGCACTGGCATCGGTGCATAGTTTCCCAAGGGGAGTACTTCAAAGGTGACTGTAGTGATATTTAGCAATGAGGTATGTAGCATTTTTTCTAGGATGAGTTCACGAACTTAATTGTCCAACCTCATATGAATGAATGAAATCATTTTTTTTAATATCTCCCACTTTGGTTAATAAACTGAAATCTTGGCACTGCTCCCTTATTTCTAAAAGCTTTTTTTTTCCCCACCAAAGTAGACTAGTTTAATGGGGAGAAGTCATTGCTAATCACACACTCTCACACACACACACACACACACACACACACACACACACACACATACACACAGGAACAGAACAGAAATTGTGCCGTAACATTGGAATCAATCCAAAGAATTCTTATTTTGACAAAAGGAGGGGATTACTTTTTAAAGACTCCAAAGTCAATGACACCTTCTTAATCTTATAGTTTCCATTGTACTGATATAAGAAAAACATGTCATTGGCATCAGTTTTTAGTGCTTAATCCTGCACAATAATAAGTGACATGGCAAAGCTAAAAAGAGAACCTAGATCACCATTTTATGAGTCAAACATCTAATGGGAGTGTATTGTCATAGCAGAGGGAAATTAACATTAATTAGGTAGTTCCAGAGGAAATATCTTGAAGCATAATGAAATAATATACATACAAGCTTCAAACTTTTTTGTGATAGCTTTAAAATGTGCACCCCCACAACTCCAACTGGTTGTCTTACCACAGAAGGAGAGCTTGACAGTAATGATGTTTTGGAGGCGCTTGTTGAACTTTTTTCCCAGGCAGACCAATTAGTAAAATGGCAGCCTTCAAAAGAATCATTGTGTAATTTTCTGTCAGGGGAAATGCTGCCAACTTAATAGGAAAAAAAAGATAGTTTTTTGTTTTTGTTTTTTGCCTCTGCTATGACAGCCTCCTTTTCCTCTGAAAAGATGCTGGCCTTTCTCGCACCACAGCCCTGAAAGCTTGGTTGGACGTTCCTCTCTACAGCCCATAATCCTGAGTGTACTGGCGTCCAGCATGGTTGCTGCTGGAGAAATCCACTCTGGGCTCCAGCAGCTAGCAGTAAGCTATGTATTGCTGATGTGTTAACGAGCACCCTTTTTAGTTGGAAAAGAAATAAATGCCACCTCACACTGGCTTAAGGCAAAGGGGGGTTCAGTGGGTCAAAGCCCTAAGACACCTGCCTGTTCATCTGTCAGCTCTGCTGCCCCCTGCGTGAGCTCCCATGTCTGTCAGGATCTCCCACATCATGGCACACATACCCACCTACAGCTGCAGGGTTACACGCCCTCAGCTAAACAACACGCCTACAACATAGATCTATTTCATATTAATACCAGTAAAAAGTCCCAGGTATGACTGTCACTGCCCTAGCTTGGGTCACAAGACCTTCACAAACTAGTCACTGTAGCCACTGAGCAAGTGCTCTGGCTGACAGGCCAGGATCACCTGAGGGCTCCTGGAGCCAGGGGGATACTGAGAGCAAAGAGGGTAACTCCCCAACAAAAACTCGGGGTGCTGTGGCCAGGGGAAGGGAAAGGAAGCTGAGAAGGCAAAAATAACAAATGTTGCCTACAAAACAGAGTCACACTTTCTTTCCTAAGATATATGCCTGTTTTCTACACCATTAAAAGAGAGGGGGGGGGAAGTAAAAGCAAAGACAGGAAGCACATTGTTTTTCTCAACAAATCCAAGCTCCTGGGCTCACAGCTCAACCATCCCCATCATTTCACCTCAGAACCTTTCTCCTCTGACAGCCTCCAAAATCTCCAAGGAAGATTCAAAACGCTGACTGCTCATCCCTACCTGTGTGACCTGCAGGCATTTCAAGCTGAGCTTGCTCACAACTGACCTCATCCTGTCTCCTCCTGAACCTGTTTCTTCTCCTAGAGTCTCTATGTCATGAGATGCCACGACCATTGCAATCTCCTAGTGACCTCGAAACGACTACTCCCACCTTCTCCTACCTTTCAGGCCACTCACCCCACAGTGGTCACCAAGCCCTGTCAGTGTTCCCTCCTGAATGGAATGCTCTTTAAAGGTGGCCCTCCTGTTCCATCTCTAGTCCCGCCATCAGGGACCTCTGCATCTCTCATCTGGAGTCCCATGGTGATGCTAAGTGGCTTTTCTGGCCCTATGCCTGCTTCCCTCCCGAGCAAGTGCTAAAGGGCTCACCCCTCAAACCTTAGCACATTAGTCCCTACTCTACAACCTTTCTGTGGTTCTCCTTCATCTACCACTATGGGTTTTCAATGAAATCTTATACAGAAGCCCAATGTATTCATTTCCAAGGGCTGCTGTAACAAATTACCACTAACTTGGTGGCTTAAAACAATAGAAATTGATTCTCTCACAGCTCTGGAAGCTGGAAGTCCGAAACTAAGGTGTTGGCAGGGTGGGTTCCTTGTGGAGTCTCTGAGGGAGATTACGCCCCAGGCCTCTGTCCCTGATTCTGGGGACGCCAGCAATCCTCACTGTTCCTAGGCTTGTAGACTCCTCACTATAAAAGGCCTCTGCCTTCTCCCCTGTTTTCCCTCAAGGCCTGCATGTCTTAAATTTCCCTCTTCTTTTCCTCAAAAGGACAGTAGTTATTAGACTTAGGGCCCAGTTAATCCAAAATGATGTCATCTTGAGATCAGTAACTACATCTGCAAAGACCCTGTTTCCAAATAAGGTCACATTCACAGATACCAGGGGTTAGGATTTAGACATATGTTTGGGGCGACAATAAACCTACTACATCCAGTATATGTGATTATGGTTACAAGATAAAACCCCAGCCCTTCTAGGTCATGATACCTTGATTTTCCTGACTTAGGCCCCATCCTCCCTTGGGTTGAGCTCCCCAACTGGCTGTCTCTGCTGCCTCCGCTGTCATTGGCCCCCACGCCTGCTCTGGGCTCTGGCTGCACCCTGGTTCCTGCCTCTGCGTCTCTGCCCGTGCTGGTTCTTCCTCCTGAGATGCCCTTCCTCCCCTGCTCCTGTATCCCCTGACTGTGACCACACTGGTACTTAGTCACCAAGGCAGAGTTTTCAAAGATAGTCACAAGTAAAATTTAACACCACAGCTTTCTTTGGCTTTTGCCATGTTAAAGGAAAAAAAAAAATAACCAACTGCCAAATTTTAAAAATCAGGAGATTCATATAGAAATCCGTAGTCCCAGCTTCTCTCTGGCAGCATGGACCCGCTCTCTGGCACCGCAACACGAGACTGGAGCGGAGCCACTGCAGGGCCTGCCCACCTCAGTCCTGTCCCTGCTCTCCTGTTCACCACCTCCATTACCGCGGGGTCCTGGAGCCCTTGAGTTCATGTCCTGACTCAAGGCTTATCTCCCAAACAGAGCTGCAGTCTCTTCAAGGAAAACACCGCTAACCCTGTCCCTCTCATCCTCCCCTTCGTCTTCCTGGTACTCTACCTGTCCTGAGGCGGGGGCCGCTTCACACACATACTCACTGGCTTAGTCAGCTCAGCTACAACAAAATCCTGTGGATGGGGTGGCTTAAACACAGACATTTATTTCTCAGTTCTGGAAACAGAGAAGTCCAAGATCAAGGTGCCAGCAGATGCAATTCCTGATAAAGGTCCTCTTCCTAGCTTGCAGACACTTGCCTTCTTGCTGTGTCCTCACATGGCAGAGACAGAGCACCCTGTCATATTTCCTCTTAATAAGGACGCTAATCCTGGGG
This sequence comes from Hipposideros armiger, assembly GCF_001890085.2. Classification (NCBI taxonomy): domain Eukaryota; kingdom Metazoa; phylum Chordata; class Mammalia; order Chiroptera; family Hipposideridae; genus Hipposideros; species Hipposideros armiger. Next base: position 2,548,598 of record NW_017731371.1, read on the forward strand.
CTCACCTTCATGACCTCATTTAAACCTAAGTACCCCCCAAATACCCCACCTGCTAATACCATCATTGGGGATTAGAGCTTCAGCATAGAATTTGGGGGGGATACATTCAGTCTATAACTGTACACACACACACACACACACACACACACACACACACACACACACACATACTCCCTCACGAGCTGACACTCTCCCTTGTTCTCTCTCTACCTCTCACTTCCACAATATATTGTACATCCTATAAATACAATTCACCTATAAACCACAGCAACAAGGCCAAATCAGGGTACCACTGCCCAGGTCCAAACACCTACTTACCCTGTGAACCATAAGCTGCTACCATCACTATGCTTACTTTTCCATTTCAAGGCTGTCTTAGCTATTCAATTTAAGCCAGTGTTACAAATATTAAAATGGCATTGAAGTTGGGAAATGGTGAGACTTGTCCTATCCTATATATCCCAAGAAATGATTCTTTACAGGCACGACTGATTTTCGGGACCCACTAACCTAAGGGTTAGTACATGTGACAGATCTGCAGTATTTTATGTCCATATGACGTACATGTATATTATCAACTAAATGTAGGATTGGGGGTTTCAAGTAACAAACTACAGCAAAATTGGAACTGATAAGAGCCCCTGGCCAGGCCCAGCTTTCCCGCCAGGATGATTCCTGGCCGTTTCCTTACAAGGAGACAGACTCTGAATGTGTGAACTTGAGAAAGTGACTTGACGTCCCTTCACCCCCATGTCTTCATCAGTGAGATGTTGGTGGTGGCAGTACCTACTTCATGAGATTGTTACAAAGGTTAAATAGGTTAATATGAGTAATGCAATTAGGAGGAGGCCTGGCACCAGATAATATTAGCTATTTTTATATCTAATGGAGGAAAAAGAGCCCAAAAGACAGGACTTCAAAACTCAGATAGTTACAGGGACCATGCCAAGAACTGGAAAAACACACATCTCATCATAAGGGGGCAGCTAGTACTAAGTTTCAGATACAATGAGTACCCCATGTGGCCTTACCTTCCAGTGTTTCAAGAGAATCGAAATGTAGGTTTTGACATAAAATGTTTGATTTTTCATTAATTTAACTTTTAAATCATCACACGGCCCAGTCGTAAACAGCAATGGGCTATTGGTGTGAACCTTCTGTCCAGGAAAGAGACCTAGCCTCTTTCTTGTTAACGTTCCTCCACATTAATTTTACCCATCAGCACATCCCAGGCCTCGCCTCGTACCTCCCCATTTACTGCTTCTGTATTGACTCAATCCACCCTTTCCTCACTTTCTCCCTACATTACTGAAAAAAGAGATTGAAACCAGCAGCCGGCCAGCCAGGCAAATTTTAATTGAAAGGGTAAATTGCTGCAATTACTCCTCTGCCTTGCAAACTCTAGTAGACACGAGACCGCCAGACTCCGCGGGTTTTCACCAAAGCACACTGCTAAACCCCCATGCTGAAGGAAGCCTCCCTCCCCCGACTCCCACAGCACTCTCAGGTCTATCCTTTTCTTAAAAACAGCCAAGGCAGATTTCACGTGACAAGGAATAAATGCTAAAATGCCACCGCACAACCATTTGTCCCCCCCAGCTTTCTAGCTTGCCCTCATGTGTAATATGTTAGATTTCTAAGGATAGCATTCATTTGTCCAGAGCTGAGCCTCACACAATCACAGAGCCACTTGAACTTCCTATCCCCACCAACGTGGTCTTCCTAGCCAAGCAGACAAGAGGGAATTGTTGGGAAGCTGTCTCGCGCTCAGATTCCAGGTCAACAAAGTGCCTGACGATCAGGAAGTTAGTGCTATTTAACTGCAAGGCGACGGTTCCTCTTTAAAACATTGAAGCCCAGAAAAATAACTCTAATCTCATTGTTTTATTACTTTACTGTGGTGCTTCTATTTGTAAATGACTGCATTGTGCTTTCAGTACCTATATCCTACTTTATTGCACCCTCAAGGTGTCATTTAAGTGTATCTTTAGTCTCATTTTAGGGCATATGGTTTGTAGTTTTGCAACAATTGAAACAAGTTGGAGCTGCAGTAAAGTGATTTGAGAAGAGGCCAGTCTTTGAAGCTTGTACTTTTAAGGGCTTTGAATTAGAAAGGAAAAAAAAAATGTTTGACTTATTTACTGTGGTAAAAGGACCATTACATTTGCTTGTAAATCAGTCATAATTTGAGAAAGGATGATTTCTTTAGAGCCTCAGAAAATGGCCCACTTGCCACCAGCAAATTTTCCATTTGGCTCAGTAATAAAACAGTATTCAGCAAATGAAAGACATTGGAATTAGTTTGGATTTCTTTTTTGAACTTTTTATATTAAACACTTCTGTTCCATTAGGATAATCCTATTTGACTTGCTTCTTTCAGTCAAAGAAAAGGGAAAAGCTTATGAGAGAGCCAGGAACAAAGGATTTCCCACCCGTGGCCAGGCTTTTGATCCTCGCATGGTCATAACAGGCCTCCGGCAGTAGCCAATAACTTCCGGCTTCAAAGGAGAGGAAACAGGCTTAAAATGAAAGCACCTCCCAATGATGCCATGAGGTTTGTGGCTAGCAGATTGCTCTGCTGACCCCTGTGTACAATTACATTCTGCCCTCAAGTGATGGATATAATTACCACTGTTTTACCTACAGAAAAACCCCCACTATTATTTTATGGCCACTGAATTCGCCTGCCCGTGTCTAATATAGTCACGGTGTTGAACTCCATCTCACACCACACTGTGGTAACATAATCAAAGAATATAAAGCACTGAGTCCCTTTTATTCTTTGTAAAAACACCAGAGCAGAAACCAACAGTTTCACAAACTCACCACAGCAACATTTTCATAAATGAGTCTTTCTGCTGATATAGCAATCGCTTTACATAAAAGAAAGAAAGAAAGAAGAAAGAAAGAAAGAAAGAAAGAAAGAAAGAAAGAAAGAAAGAAAGAAAGAAAGAAAGAAAGAGAGATAGATATAAATTTGATGTCTTGCTGGATCTACGCAAACAAGAAAAAACATTCATAATTTTGGAAATTACTTCAGGAACTCCATCAACTTTCAATTAACCTCAGAATGCTAGGCCATTACCGCTGCCGGATGAGCTCGCGAACCCTCCAGGACCCTTTAATTATTTACACTAGACATTTTCCATATTTATTTATCTATTTATAGTCCTCCTTCCCTGTACTTCTTCTCCTCCTCTGCTTCCTCCTGTTCCTTTTCATCTTTCTCGATCTGCCACAGCTCAGTAGAGATGGTGGGCACAAGTCACGGCCACCATTGTGGTATCAGCTGGAACCAAGAGCTAACCTGGGAAGTCAGACAAAGGGAGGCATTCTCCGCTTAACATGGGAAAGACGGCCTGATTAGAGACCATCGACCCTCCACTTTTCCCACATCATCCATGGTCTCCTGTGTGAGTCTTCCTTCTATTCACTTTCCCTCTACATATGTCTTTGTAGCCCTTATTCCAAACCTTTACTCATACCATTCTCTCTTTAGAGAATGCCTTCCTGGAGTCTATTTATACAAATCTACACTTCACGTCAAAATACGGCTCCATTCCTTCTCTTTTTCCAACCATTCAATGGCCGAAAGAGCAGGTCATGAACTTTCCTACCTTGAATTCATGTAGCACTTACTGTCCAGAGCAAGCATTTTATTCATTCCAAAGAGCACACTTGAGCACCTGCTACCTCCTTAACACAATGTTAAATGCTACACTGCAGGATATTTTTTATTTTTTATTATTATTTTTTAATAGCAACTGCAATCACTATTTATTGAGTGACTTCAAAGTGTCAGACATTAAGCAAAGAATTTTAAAAACATTGTTTCAGTTATTTATTTAATTTTCAAGGCAACCCTTTGAGGCAGGTACGGTTTGCTGCATGTCACCGAGAAAGATGCTGAAGCATAAAGCTGTACCATGGTCAAGGTCATTCCGCAAGTGATGGGTCCCAGTGTGAAACTTTCTTGTCTGACTTTGCTGTTCTTTTCATTGTAGAGAATGAGAGAGCAAGGCTATGTCAGGAGCTCATGTAATGCAGGACATTTTCCTTTTCAATGGAAAGGGAGGCGAAATTCTACTTTTGTTGTGACAGAAAAGTTGTTGCACATACAATGGTAAATCTCAGAAGTGTTTTATGCAAAGGGACTACACGTGCTCCAAGCCACATTGGCAGAGGCCTGAGTGAAGGGGCAGAGCCCGACATGCGAAACGTGGCCCAAGCAGGTTCTATGCTGATGATAGATGAACTGGGACATGGCCATGGGGAATCAAGCCCTCCTGAGACCTGCATGTGGGCAGGTGAGAGCAGAGGAAACCCATCCCCTGCTTTATGGAGGGTGAGTCGCCATCCTTGATTAGTAAAGCAATGTGTTCAGACTTACCCAGGAGGATTATTTCAAAAGTTCTTCATAAATAGTTGCTACATATTTAGCTCCTTTTCTTCAGAAAAGTGGGACTATTTCATGTTCCCAGAAAAACAAACAAACAAACAATTACTGTTGCCTGTTGAAACCTGATGCGGCCTGGCATACCTAACAGGTTGGCTTCTGTCAGATCTTCAGGTAGCCTAAATCCCATCTCAACCCCAGGACCTTAGCCCATCCCACCCTTTGGACTCAGACTGCCCTGGGCCTGAATCTGTCTGGAGAGTTCTGTGTTCATCCTTGGTTGGCTTCACGGTCACTCTGGTGGATCCTTGTTGGAGGTTGTTGGGGAGTTTTGACTCCTTTGAAGTTTGCATAGAAACACACTGGAAAGTATGATGTGCTAGGAAATGGCAAAGGAAGGACGGGGCAGGAAGGTAGGAACTGACTGACTGCATGACAAATGGCTAGGCTTTCAGCGTGGCCATTAAAATTGTCAGTATGTTACCCCATTTTCTACATCAAAGGGCATCTGTGGAATTGTACAGCTCAGGAATTATGTAGTGGCCTGAAAAAGGGAAGTTCTTGTCTTCATCTGTTTGGGCTGCTATACCACAATACCCAAGTGACTTGTTGGCTTATAAACAGTAGACATTTATTTCTTATGGTTCTGGAGGCTGAGAAGTCCAAGATCAAGGTGCTGGCAGATACAGCATCTGGTGAAGACCTGTTTCTTTTTTCATAAATGGATGTCTTCTTACTGCATCCTCACATGGTGAGAATAGGATATTTTTTAACATGAATAAAATTTACTCTAGCAAGGGAGAAAAGATGACACATGACACAAATATGACAATGTAGACTGTGATGAATGTCATGAAAGATATATAAACTAATTTTATAATTCAAAAGAAAGAGACAGATGAATTCTGTCTGGGGAAATTGCTTCAAGGATTTGCTTGTTATGCCAGCCTAGGAGGAATGCCCGTCTCTATCGCATTAGTATTTGTGCCTCTGCAGTCATCCCTCCTGCTTTTTGCCACTTGTTGCTTTCTGTCGTTCACTTACATTTTCAGATGCATCTTTCTTGCCACTCTAACTAGAGTATGAGCTTGAAATGGACTGAAATCTTGCCTAATATCTTATGCAGTTTATTCTCTGCCTCATATAGTAGTTTGCAGTACATATTTGTTCATTAACCCAACAAGCTCTTATTTAACTCTCACTAGTTTCCAAGTTCTTTGCTGCTAGCTGGGTAGAAAGTGAACATAATCGTAAAATCCCATCTCCACCCAAGTGAAGTACACAGTGTAATATTTGAGACATTTCTGCAATATGGTGTAAGGTACACCAACACAGAGACACCCTGAGAGCCAAAGAAAGAACAGCCAACTTCTGTAGAAAATAACCTGACCAGGGACTGTTCCACTAAGGAGGTAAAGAATGAGCTGAACCTCCTAGGTGAGTGGAGGTTTACCAGATGGACAAGGAGAGGAGGTATCTCCAAACTAAGAAGAAAATGTGCAAAGGCCTGAGACACCCAAAAAATAGAAAATAGAAGCTGGGGTGGGAGAGGTCTCTATTTGCCACACTAATATCTTACCCTAATGCCTCTCATATATACAAACAGTACAGAATTAACTCACCACTCTTTTTATTTTTTTATCCTAAATAGTGTATTGGTCAAAATGTACTGTAAATTGTAAAGAAAACAAAAATGTTTTCAGGTTCTGGTTTTCCCTTACTTTCAGTCTGATAGGATCTCCTCAATCTTCATCCCCCCTTAAATAAACAACTTTGTCAATTAGTCCATCCCAGGAACCCTGCTTCTCCAGATTGTTAAGGAGAAATTAATTTTAATGCACAGGTAACTTCTCATCAGATACAATGTGGTCCCTTCTTGAAGGATTTCAACCAAAATTCTTTCAGAGCAACCGTGTAAGTTAGTATTAGCATTTGCCTAGAGTAAGCCCTGGGGATTGCCCAGAAATTGTGGGTATGTCAAGAAGCCTTTTAGGTAAGAGCTCTAGCCAATAACCCATTCCATATCGTTTCTCTGAGATTTACCAGGATTCCCAGAAGGAAGCAGCCAATCCCAAGAAATTTGGTCTGAATAACCCTCTCTACAGTTGGACTTCATCATCACTGGCTACCCTCTCCCTACTCTGCCCCACTGCTGTCCTCCACTAAAAAGCAAAAGTAACATTCTCATCCCAAATCCTTCTGGGGATTCCTGACCTAAGAAGTATAAAAATTTTTGTTGCTGGACAAGTAGGCATTTCATTTAACACCCCTATCTCTGTTTTAATACATGCATTATTCCTCAGATAAATGCTTATATTCTGAACATGTTTGTATGTATCTGAACTTATTTTTTTCCACAGGCTATATGCTGAAACACAGTGAAAATGTCCGTAGGCTAGGTTTCAGAAGATGAAGGCGATTTGGTTTAAAAAGTTTACTAAGAAAGCTGTTAGTAGGACAATTCCAAAGATAGCTTCTCAGTAGAGGTTTCTGTTTTATTCTTGGGTGGAAATTGGACATAGGAAAGCATTTAATTGGCAAATTGGAGGACTAAAAATAAATGTGAATTTTACATTCAGCTAATAAGCATACAAAACAAATTATGAGGAAGTTCAGTTAAAGAGAAGAACAGAAATTAATTTCAAGAGACTCTCTAAGGGACTTGAGGGCACATTGATGACACTGAAAAGTAGAAAATAACTATGATATGGGACAGGGCTGCTTGTTCCAGTGACAATATAGGGTCAGATGCTCCTACCATAGATTTCTATTTGTCATTTTCCCAAGAATCCCAACTCTCCAAGATCCTACATAGAAAAGAGATGTTTGTCTGGAATAGCAATGACCACGTTCTCATAATTCTAAAACAATACCATTTGATCCTACCCGACGTGTTAGGGACTACCTATTCCTTAGTTATAGAAGTTGCCTTTCTCTCCTTTCCCACTTTCTGCACCATGATTGGAGCTACAAGACAGAATCAGTTGACACCCTTCTGGCTATAGTTTCTAGCAAAATCTAATGCCTACCTACACCATATCTCACCCAAGGCAATCAATGTGTTGTTGAGACCTACAAAAGTTCTCACCACGCATCACTTCTCTTCTTCCCTGAGCACCCCTCCATTCCTTGTGCTCTACAGTTAGGCCCTTTTACACATCGCATCAATTCGAGTCTGCTCCTGATAGAACTGTGCACGGCATAGCTTCCTTCCCCATACAGCCCTTCTTTCCCATTATACCTTCCTTCTCCCATTACACCTGTCCAAGGCATTAGCTCACATCAACGGTCACTGAGCACGTACGCTCTGCCACCAGCTGTGCAGGAGAAGTACTGAGTAGGAATCAATATATCCCAGAGTCTACTTAAAGACAAGTGAGACCAACGTTTCTGTCCTTTGAAAGAGTAAGGACACTGGGAAAGGGAGATAAAGGACCCTAGAGAAAGAGGTTGAATCAGTCTGGGGCTCGGTAGGGTCACCCTGTGGACTGCCAGCCTGAAGTTACTGCTCTTTCAAAGTCAGAAAAAATAAAGTAAAAATGAGACTACCTTTGTTTATTTCACTAACAGAGAGGGGGAAAGTGGAACTAGCTTTTCCACTATGCCAAGATCAGCCAGTAGACTGGGTTCTGAATGGCTTTGATCTCAAAGAAACTATACAGCCATGGTGTTGGCAGCCATGTTACATGAAGAGATGGAGACCAGTCCTTGTGGCTTCTTGGGATGACCTAGGATCCCACATTGGAAACAATAAGGCAGCCCACTGGTTATTTTAGTTGGGGTCTTCTTCCAGGAACTAAATTACTAAAGCATAAAGAACTTTCCTCGGCACTCATGACACAACATATTAGGGTGATTTATTGGAAAAAAGATATTTAACGATCTCTCTTTAGTGTCCTTTGGCCCTACTCTCTCTGATTTTAGGTGCGAGGCTCCATTCAGGAGAGGCGCTAAAGACTAACATAGTAGCTGATTGTGTCCCTTCAGCTGTCTCCTTATTGTGCCTCACAACTCAGTTAATTCTACCACCAACACCTCTGTCATTTAATTCAGAAAACTAACACCATTCTTGACCCTTCTGTCAAGGTGTATTATTATTAAGGTGTATGTATTAAATTAAGGTTTATTATTAACACCTCCCATTCAATTGATTACAAAATCTTATCAAATTCACCTAAATATCTCTTGACTCTAACCACTTCTTTCCTTACACTTGTCTCACCCCCTAGCTTGGCCCACCATTATCTCCAGTCCATTCTTCACAAACTTAGAGACATATTTTGAAATGTCACCCTCCCCCAGATTAAAACCCATCAACACCTTCTCAGTAATTGCCCTTAAGATAAACTGCTAACTCTGTCCTGCAAGGTCTTCACATTCCAACTCTAAGCAACCTCTTCAACTTCATCTCCTTATCTTTTGTATTTCACACCATCCCTACCTCAGCCTACCCACTCCACTACACACACACACACACACACACACACACACACACACACACACACACACATGCAGAAACACACGCAGAAATATATATACAGTACTCTGTGATTTGGCCTTATTGAATATTCAGGTCTTTCAGTGAACCACACTCTTTCACTTTACCCTATTGTTCCCTACCCTTAGAATAGTCTTCCTCCTATGCATTCTTCAGTACTTACCTTACAGGTTAGTGCCTCTGGGGAGATTTCCCTGAACAACCTAGTTTGGAGGTGCCATTAATACCCAACGTTTCCTCCCTTCAGTGTGTATCTATTTACCTACACGCATACCCGCTCCTGATAGATGTGGGGTCAGGTCAAAATTACAAATGGAAACCCCTCAACCAAGGTTTGCTCTCTCCTTTCTTCCCATTCACAGTTCTATCATGACTGAGAGGAGACACACACGCTACATACATACACCTACATGGACACTACAGCCCATACACCCAAGCTCCATCCACAACCCCTTTCTTGCATTACTGCCCCCGGCCACTCCACGGGCCTATCAGAGTTTATAGGATCAGTGTTTTCTGCTTGAGGGAGCTGAATCTGGAGAGAGGCCAAACCATGCCTGGGAAATTGCTGGACTATTGAAACAGAAGTTCCCTGCCCTCCTGGAGAAGGGGTGGGGCAGTATGCTTTAGGTGGGAATTATTTAATTTACCTTTGCTGCCCATTGGTAAAATGGAGCCTCATATAGCACAAGGTGTAGCACAGAAGCCAGCATGCCTGGATCAGAGGAGGTGCTGTCTGCCTGCTTCACTCTGCGTGACTGAAGCTCCTAAAGAAGATGTGCCATGCTGGCTTGATCACCACATGTGTTACACAGTCCTTGCCACAGCATGTAGTAGCTGTTCAATAAGTATTGACTAAATAAATTAAATGCATTACAGAGTTTTGGGGAGACAAGTGGGATTGCATGAGGATTAACAAAAATATGTTCAGTTCAGCAAATATTTACTGATCCCTTATGGGTGAAGCACTGTGGGAGATTCAAAGATGAACCAGTTATGACACCTACACTTATTAGTTATAATCCCATAGATGGGATGATATGTATCTATAACTATAGTGCCAGGCAATTGGATGTATAAGTTCATGGTGAAATGATTATGGACATTTGTTTCTTAAAGGAAAATATTTAAAGAAAAATGCCTGAGTAACAGAGAGTTAATGTATCTTCATAACTATTATGGAGTCAGGACAAGTTTACAAATGGAGACAAGGTTTTGGTGCAAGATTTCATCATGATGGTTGATTGAGCCACACGACTTTCTATCTATTTTAGACACAACTCCTTTTAGTAGCACCTCCTATTTCTTTGCATTTTTACCTGGTGGTTACTGTGGAGCGTGAATAACCTTGTCCCCATCCTTTGTCCTCAGCACAACAACGTCCTTATATAATTCTACCTTCCTGGGCAACGTGGTGTCCTGTGAGCTAGTAGACTGAGCTCTTCACAGGAGGCTGTGCATTGTGTCCTGTCACAATGCTGATTACTATTCATTGTACGAAACATTTAATTGATTCAAATTGAAGAGCAGAAAAGATGTGTACTTGCTGGCAAATATTTACAAAAGGAGCGATACATGTAACAGATCATCACAACGGCACTTCTCAAAAACTGGAAAATTTCATCATTATATGTTTTGGTTATTTTCCAAATCTTCTGTGGTAAATAGGGCCCCTGGCCTTGAAGTCCTCTCTAACTAGTTCCACTTGATTGCAATTGTTCATCTTCATTAGGAACTTCACCTAAAATCAAGTGCATTCAAGAGAAAGCTCGGTGTGTGTTTTTAACACAACACACAGTTGCTTTCGTGCTTCAAATCAGAGATTCTATTCTGTTGATTTTGTTCATTTCCAAGTTTTTTCTTTGGTTTGGCTACATGAATATTGTTAGACTTGGATCCCTCCTAAATAGAAGTCCAATGTCCAAGGTATTATTTGATGAATATCTTAGTGCTTTCATGGTCTCCATTTATCCTTCTCCATTTCCGTATTATGGGTCATAGCTTAACAAACTTCAAAGGCCTCCCAAGTAACTTAAATATACCATAACTTATCATATTACCTGAAATAGATGACCCACTCTCTGAGGTCTGGAAACTTTTTGCTCTATAGAGACTCATGGAAAGTATGTTAGGCTCTTTCAGGATGCACAAAAGAGACATGTGCTCAGGTTACTTCCCAAAGGTCATGGGATTAATTGCACATGTTAATTAACTGGAGTTCTTTTTATCCTTTCTTCATTATGGCATAGGTTCCCCTATCAACCTCACTCCCCTGAGTTGTCCCTCATTCAAGCAGCTAGGCCTATGCCATTCACTGCCTCCAGGGAAAGTTGCTGCAGCCAAAACAAAGGAAAAGGAAGTCTGTGTGTTGACTCTCCAAGTTCTAGTATCCTAAAGCTAGAGGAATAGACAGGACTCAAAATACATAAAACGCAGAGGAATAAGAGCTACCACCCCTGTCCCCGTAGAGACACCAAGATAACCTTGGGCTTCCCAAAGCTGGGGAAGACAGGTGTAATGAGGATAGAGCCAAATGGAGGGGACATGTGTAGGTCTGCAATGAGCATGGGCTTGGAGTGACCCTGAGGCAGCGGTGACATCAGGTTCCCTGAGCAGCCTGGCCTCTCTTTCTTCAATATGTCCTCTATCATCAGCAACCTATAGCCCATGGGGACCAGTCAGCCTCTGCAGACAGTCCAGTCCCCACTCTGAGCATGCACCCCCCTTCCCAATGCTACCTCTCCTCCCCAATGCTCCCCACAAAGGCCTTGCCACATAGCAGTCACATCCTCAATGACCCTTGGGGAGAACAATGACAATCTAGTCCCTATAACCTAAGTTTCAATGACACTGAACCCTCAAAGCAGGAAGGATATGTGGATGAAACTGGGCTCAAACTTCCCCAAGCCCCACCCCTATTACCCTCAGCCCTGAGCCAGGCAGTGGTAAAACACATTTTTATATAAGAATTCATCAGAAAGCTAGGCAGTCAGGAAGTCATTCTGATTCAGCTCAGCCAAGTCTCACGGAGACCAGAATATCATCCAAGACACAATGCAACACCAGCCTTCAAGCAATCTTGTCCCTTCAGTAGCTGGCTTCTGCTCTTCCATCATGGGGGTGGGTGATGCAGCTGCTCTCCCTGTGGCCAGGTCTCTGGTTCACCTGCTCCTGCTAACAACTAATTCTGAGTACTTGAATTTCAAGTTACTCAAGTGACAGGGCTGATTGGTCAGCTCATAAGGAGCAACTGGATTGCACTCACAGGCCAGCCTATGAGTTGGCTGCCGTTGGATAGGGCACCAATCACAAACCAGGCCCAGTGATGCCAAACACAGAAGAAGGACTGTGGGTATGACAGTTATTCTGACATCTCACAGAAAGGGGCAGGGTAACTGGCAAGTGCTTTACATGCCAGGCAAAGCAGAGGGCATTGGGATTAAAAAGCTATCCTCATTTTCAGTTTCTGGGAACCAAACCCCAGGGGTGAAGTCATCTGACCAATGTCACGCAACTCATTAGCGGCTGACTTGGAATGGGAATCTGGTTCTCTTTATACTGTAGAAGTAGAGATATAGAATATAAATATAAATTGATATGCACACCACTTTCCAAGTTGCCATAATTCCAACATCTTTTTTCTGCTGTGTCTAGATAGAAGCATGGCAGCACTGACCATGCAGCAGGAACAACACTCAAGAGTACTTGGATCTCAGACAACAGCAGAGCGCATATGGAGGAACAAAGGCTAATCTCCTGGATTGGAAGTTCCCTAAATCATCTTAAACCCAGCCAGCAGCATCTCTCTCCCACAGGACAGGAAGGAGGGTACAGAGAGTACCAAAAAAGTGTATACACATGCCTAGTCTTCATCTTTGTTATTGGTATATATTGAATATTACAATTTTAATACAGTTGTTTCCTTTCTTAAAATGTGTATACTAAAATCACTAGTGTATGTGCCCATGTGCCTTTGTGGCACCATGTGCTGGATGCTGGAAGCCCCTGGACTCTGCTAAGCAGCTCTCATTGCATCACCTCTATGCAGTGCTGTCTTGAGTTGCTTTTTCTCTCCTGGTAAAAGATTGCTTACATTCATATCCAAGGATATGAATTTGAACTAGTCAAGATATTTTACAAGTATTTCCATGATAACTCCATGTACACCTACTCCAAATTGCATGCTAAAAATAACTGGGCTTTGGAGAAAAGTAGTACTGGGGAAATCAAGACAAAATCTATGAAACCTTCTCACCAAAGCCCTAACAAAAAGAATAACAACTCTCATAAATATAAGGGCACAGTTAACTTTCCACTGGTATTAGCACCCAGCACCATAACCAGTTGATCACTTGCAGTTTTAAACCTGCAGTCCCAACTTCCTCCTTACAGGTAGAAGCCCAAAGGCATGTGCTTGTAATAGAGACCAGTTGCATCAAAACTGAAAATCAGCTCCTTTGTTTTAATACAGGAAGAAATACCTTTTTAGCTTCTTTATTTGGACTCTTGGCTTCCTCAGATAGCTTACCACATTGAAAAATGTAGCCATTCTTAAAGCCACTAACCCAGACATTACTAGTACTAAAGAAGGTCAGCTCTACAGGGTTTTCAGCATTTTTCTTGAAGTTTTCCTATCCAGCCAAAGCTTTCTCTTTCATTGTGAGGGAACTTGCTTCTAATTACTTCAAACATTAATGTGCCTGGGAAAATGCTGTGCAAATCAACATGACTTCTGCATTTTACTGACATCATTCCCTATTTACCAATGGTGTTTCAGCAAATTCACATTACATAAGCATGCATTGGAACAGAAGAGGCTGTAGTGCTTTATTTTTTCTGTTTCTACAACAGATGAAGCTATTAGAACAGTACCACTTCCACTGGCATGTTAGCATTTCTGTTACCAGTTGGGAATGGAACCACACACTGTAGACAATTGAATATTAGACAATTGAGCAAAAGCTGAAAGCACATCTACGAAAGTCAAAGTTAGCCCTGACTATCTATCAGCTGAGGTTGGTATTACCAAGCTGAATGGTTCCACTGAAGCAAATGCAAAATGGAGGTGTCAAAACAGAGCAGAGGAGTAAAGTGGAATCATTCTTTCATGCTTTCTATCAGGGTCTGCATTAGGTCTCTCAAATGAAAACCAGAGCTAAAATCCTCCAAGGCTAGCAATCCAAGATGCAGGTAAAACAAAGGAACAAATATACCTAGAGCTTCCATCTTATTAAAATAAATATATAGAGAAGACAAAGAAGAGAGAGCTGGAAGGAGATGGGATTATCTGGGTTCTGACAGTCACATGAACACTGATGGTGAGGAGTGGAGATGAAGACTTTCAAAAGGAATAATTTTCTTACCATGAATTCAAATTTATGTAATGTTTTGTCCTTATTCCTTGTAAAATAACCTTCTACACCCCCATGGCACACAACCCACTATGGGAATTACTGCCCTAGTGCAACCATCAGACACACTTAAATCAGTAACATGGAGAACATCCCTACAGGTGCTATCTCAGCACCAAGGAGAGTTCCAAACCAACCTAAACATTAGGCCATGCTTCTATACTTTTTCTTTTGAGCAACTGAGGGAAACATGGTCCAGTTGATTCCTTCATCCAATTTTTGATGTATGTGTGCTCCAAATGGATTCTGGTTTCACACTCCAATAAGTTATTTTGTTCCTCCCCCAGATCACATAGGCCCACTCCCAACTCATTTCATCAGAACCCTGTTCTGAAAGTTGTTTCAGATCCAGGCTAGGGTACAAACGTATAAGACTTAAATTTGGAGAACGATGGAGGTGTGAACATCTATCTGAGGATGAGAGCCATGATGACCCACTATGCTGTGTGTGTGCCCGTGTGTGTGTGTGTGTGTGTGTGTGTGTGTGTGTGTGTGTGTGTAAAGAGAACAAAGTCAATCCTTCACTCATAAAAGCCATTTTATGGGAATAAAACCTTCTTTTTTATCCTGATTTTATTTTTTTTAACAAATTCCTCCTTTTTCCAATATTTTTGAAACTGAGACATTATTAAATACATCCCAGGTGAGGTATTTTTTCTCAATTGAAAAATAAGCAATTGCAATTATTATACATGCAAATCTACATTAGCTTTCCATCTTACTTGTATCTGCTCCTACCTATTTTTCCATGAGACTTGTTTTTCCCTCCTTCACAAAAAGGGAAGTTGAAATAAAATAAGGGCATAAGAGAAAATGAGCTATGATTTAGGTTGCCTTTTTTCTTCTTTTATTTCAAAAGAATGATCTAGAATAAGTAATACTTTTGTGAGGTAAAACAGATGAGCCTCTAAGAAGACTGCACAATATGTGAGTGTTATTGATTTTTCTTCCTAAGTCATTTCAGCGATACAATCTTGAGCCGAGTGACCATCGATAGTAAATGATTTCCAGCCAAACACTCAATCGTCAGACCTGTTTCTCTCAAAGGGTTAGTGCTTCTGGTGAAAATACATACATGGATTTTGAAGTACTAGCAGTATGTAGTAGAAGACATAGATGTCAGAGGATTTTTACTTATTATAATAAGCTCTATAACTGGAATTATGAAGAGAGAGAAAGGGAGACACAATCCCTGATCTTTTTTAATGTTTTTATTCAAGGCTTGAAAAATTATATTGACTAAATCTATTGCACGCTAAGAATTAAAGCCAAAAAGGGGTAATATTGGATCACATAGGATGCAGATTTCTCTTATCAAAAGACACATGTAAGACAAAATTTCAATGTGTTAAGTAGCAGCACTGCCACCTTAAAAGGTCAGTGATGTCATGATGCCTAGACAATAGGGTCCAAGGAACATTGTTTATAATCCCTCCTGAGCCCCCTCTGAAGCTCTAATTTAAATAACTTAAGCCATGTTAAAGCCAAAGTCCTAGAAGAATTCAACACCAATGGTTCTCTTGAGTTCTATAAAACATCAAAGATTTAACCACAAAATTCAAGTTTCAACACAGCTCTTGGGATCCCAGAAACAATAAACAACAACCCAAACCTCAGGCTTAATTCATAATTTCCCAATCATGCATATTCATTTCATCCTCATTCTCTCTCTCTCTCTCTCTCTCTCTCTCTCTCTCTCTCTCTCTCTCTCTCCTCTCTCTCTCTCTGTCCCTCCCTCCCCCTGTTTCCCCCACCTACCTTATTACCTCTATCCTTAGTGCCAAGATGATTCTGGGCTGGTTATGTAATTTCTTGGAAAATCAGAATGCCAGCAGGTTACACTCGATCTATCTAATGAAAAAGAACAAACAAGTGAGATAAAAATGTAGACGTTATAAGAATACAATGTGGGGCCGGCCGAGTGGCGCGACGGTTGGGAACTCGCTTGGGATGCCAGAGGGCCCCGGTTCGGATCCCACATATGAGGGCCAGTGACACTGCCCTCTACGGCTAGGATGCTGAACAACGGCTCAACCTGGAGCTGGGCTGCCGGGAGTCGCCGGCGACGGCGTGGGCTGCAGCACCTGTGGCAGTGGGTTGCCATGGGCTACCGTGTGTAGCCAGCAGCCAGCGTGAGCGGCCAGCAGCCGCAGTGAGCGGCCGTCCAGAAGCCGGCGACTGATCTGCCTCGCCAGAGAAGAGCGCGATGATGGTGCCAACTTGGGCCAGTGAAGCGACATCCTCCACAACTAGATTGAAGAACAAAACAACAGCAACTTGTCTGTTCCCCTTACCCCAATTCCCCAGCACTGTTCCTATCCCCTAATTCCCCAATAAAAATCTTAAAAAAAAAAAAGAATACAATGTAAGGTTCTAATAGGTTCTCCCAGATCTTCCATTAAGAATATCATTTAAATTCTTAATGCAACAAAAATTTAATTGTGGGAGGGGAGTGCAGCAAGGACGCCACAGGATGCACCGACAATATTATTCTCCCTAAAAACCCATGGTGCTAAGCTTTGTGTCACCTCCATACATAGCATTTCCACAGGTCCACAGGCTCAGGAATTTGTCCAACCAGATGGCCAGGCTTTATCAATTTTTACTGAAAGGCAAGTCTACTCACCAAATAGATATTAATCAGATTTGCCTGTTCCAAACATCTCATCATCTGATATCCAGCTGATCAATTTAAATTACCACTAACTTCACTGTAATTGCTTGTCTAATTATAATAATGCTGAAAGACTTTGAAAATTATCTTACCTTCTTTAGTACTAGCTACAGCTTTAACCGCCCAAGTCCCAATTGTGGGAATCTGTCCCCCAAAAGAGAAGCCTATGGAAAATAAAGGGAAGGTAGAAACAGTGAAATGGAATGAATTTTCTAAACCTAAGGATTAGTTTTGTTTGGAAAGTCTGTTTTGCTCTTATATGAAACACAGAAGAGCCAAAAAAAGGCTGGCCAATTTATTATAAAATGGAGGTAGTCTAGGGATTGACAAAGGTGCTTGCCTGGAATGATGGACAGCCTGGAGGGGTGCTCGGGGGACACAATCCATAGATTACCTCCTGTTCCCATTTGTGCTAATTGTCATACAAAAGCTCGTTTAAGTCTTTTCACCAGCCTTAATTGCAGGCTGGGTTCTCACCTTTGAACTATAATCTCCTAGTTTTAATTGTAAACAGTAAATTGTCTTTCAAATGTTTTCACTATTCTTTGCCTCCATCCTCTCGTAATGGAACCTGCATCAGCTTGACATCAAGCAGAAAAGTACAGCAGGAAGGAGAGAAGCCATTGCAGACCTTGAAAGTGACCTCTGAGCTGTTCAACAGATGAGAAATACTGGGCCAGAGGACCTAAAAAAGCTGGCATCGATAAACGGCAGCTAGTTCGCCTACCCCTGGTGGCCAAGTTCACTGTGACCTGCCTTTACCTCCATCTTCATCTTCTTCCACAGAAAGGCCTCTGGGGGAAGGCAGTCTTGGACATTTAAACAGTTAGTTTCCCAGAGTTTGTGCCAGACATTTCTTTTTAATTGCCTGTGGGCCTCAAGAAATAAATGTTATGCCACCAAGGTCCTTCAACTTGTTCTAATATGAATCAAGATCTCTCAATCCGCTGGGTAACATTCCCATTTATTCCTTTGTATATCATTCAGGGCCGTTAATCACTCCAGCAGCCGCTCCTTCTCATAGTAGATGTGGGGAAATGATAATGTTTTATGTGAGTAATTAATCCTGTGGCACATGCGGAGTTTCCAAGACTACTAACATTAGCACATTGACAGGCTTCCGCACACGTATTCCAGCGCTGGTTAGTAATGTTTTTAATATGCTAATACTATGTTACTCATAAACAAGAAACATTCAGGCCTTAAGTTTTATATAAGTGCTATTATTTGCAGAGGCTTTTCAGAGAGCACTAGTGATGAGGTTTTTATTTTCTTAATGCTGCTGTTGAATAAACAGTGTCCAATTAACATACCAGCTGGAAGTACACCATTCCTCAGTTCTATTTCCCCCTATAATATTCAACATTTGTAAAGTGAATAAAATAATTCAGAGTGAAACTAATGGCCACTTGGGGAAGAGAAAACAGGAGTTCTGTGGTAGATTATTTTTGTAGCAACGTGGCTTCTGGTCTTGGAAATCACAAACATGACAAATCGAGCTACAAAAGAAAATGGAAAAGGAATACTGGCTGCATTTAATCATTTTAAAAGATTTCCCAAAAATGCAAAACTGGTGTATGCACCGTACTGGGTCGTCTGGTGGCTGCTGTGCAGTTTTGCCATCGGGTAAGCTTGCGTTTTCACATTAGCTATTTATCCCGAGCTGACACAGTCTACAGTCTGACGTGTGCTTTCTTATTTTTCCTAGTTTAGGTAAGGTCATAATCCGCAGATACTCACAGTACCTTCTGTCTACCTTTCTTCTTGTCACATTTTCTCCTTAAATATATTTTAGTATAATCATAAATTGCTCTCCATGGTAAACCTGCTTCATCATCATTTTGCTTCATGCTGAATTTGTAAAATGGCCACCGTCATTGACAGACAGTCTGTAAAATTCACAGCAGCCACAGTGTTGCTGCAGAAACTAACTCAAGGTCAAATACTCAGTGTCAAAAAGGACAAAACCCTGTCTATCAGAGAATATTGTTTCTTATGGTTTTGTGCTATTAAAAAGAAACAACATGCCCAAAATGGAGTCAGTTGTGCTAAGCTCCACATCAGCTAACCAAGATTTAATATTTAACCTAATTGCAGTTTTAGCTTCCCAGAAATGTAACCTTTAACTGGTCAACCTAGAATAACCTGGTCAGCACTAGTGAGATAATCCACCTGAAAGACTCCTGCTGGTCCCCACAGGAGGGTGTCCTTGCCGAAAACAATGCATACCTTGCAGATAATTTCCCTTTTTTGCTCCCTTTTTGTCTTAAAACCTTCCATTTTGTACAGCCCTTTGGAGCTCCTTTCTACTCGTTAGATGGGATGCTGCCCAACTCATAAATCGTTCAATAAAGCTGATTATCTCTTTAAAATTTACTCACTTGAAATTTTGTTATTTAACTCCTGTCACAATGACTAATTTGTAACAAAAAGTTATTTTAAAAAAACAACAACATTTAATCAAACAGTTTTGGCCACCATTTGCCTGTGGGTTGAGACAGAATGCCAAAAATGGAGGGGTGCATCAAGTAACTAAATATATGGATTCCGTCATGGTCAGCAGGCTTTTGTCAGCTACTCATCTTCATGTTATGCCAGCATCTGCAAATGAGAGTTTTATTGGAAACTTCTCTTTAGCTCAATGTACCACACCAAGGAGAGAGGCGTGTTTTTGTTTAGGCAGCTATGTTATGTTCCATGAATAAAATGGCCCTTCAGGAATATCATGCAGGCCCATCATTTAGATAGACTGCACAACAATGCTTCAGGCACAAAACAAATAATAGTCCTAATATCCCCCAGGAAAATAGCTAGGAGATAGTGTCACTCAGAGGACAGCATTCTTTTCCGAAGTCACCTGGAAGACCCTCTTTCCTCTTATCTCTTATTTCTTTTGTCTTTAGTTCAACAAAAGGGCGCTAACATTTGATGAGTGTCTGTGAGTACACGCCATGGTGCAAGCACTGTCCATCCTTATTTAATTCTCAGAACATCCTTATGAGACAGGAATCATTTTCTCATTTCAGATGAGCCACAACAAGGAAAATTAAATTGTTCCTGGCCCAGGGATTCAAATCCAGTTTTATCTGGCTCCAAACTTGGCTTTCATTACTTCCTCTTCTCATCTTCCCTATGCCAACCATATTTTCTGGAAATTATTCTTGAGACTCCAGTGTGATAAAATTCTGCCCACCCCCACTTGGAGAAAGTCAAATTTTAGCTAACAAATTAGAAGCTTATATTATCAAAGGGCACTTTTGCCTTATAGAGTATTTGGTAAAGAGTCCATTTAAATTGAAAGCTTCATTGGTACAATCCAAATTTCAAAACTACAGCCAACTTAAACATTGAAACTTTCCTGCTCTTGTTTTGATGATTCTTCTCTTGAACACATGAGATGTCAAAATAATGAAAAAATAAGTTGCCTTTCCCATAAATAGGTGGAAATCTGATAAAATTCATCAGTTTTAGTGACTTAACTATAAGCATACTTCAAAGACTGAACTATTATTACATGTTCTGTACCTAAAAAGAAATGATATGCCAGACTAATGGTGAATTAGAATTACATTAGACCATATATACGGTTAGTTCATGGCTTTAAAAATTCTTTCTATTTCATGGGTCTCATGTAGCTACTGTGGGCTTATGTGAGACCTGCAATCCTCTTCCTTTATCAATCTAAAAAAGCAGGCATCTTTGTTTTCCAATTGCATAGCCTTTGGAAAATGTATAGTCACGATCCCCAGATGATGTTGTTAATTTCCTCCATCATTCTTTCCATAGAAAACACACATTTTTATAATATGTTGATTTCTTAATTCAGCAAATGATTGTTTTGTACCTGCGATGTGCTAGGCAGTAAGTATGTCAGGCACACAGTGATACACAAGCTGGCAAAATATTGGGTTGGCGGAAAAGACATGACAAATTTTTGCAATGAAAAACAGAAAAAAATACGTCATGACTTTTCCAAAACCCAATATTTTACTTGCATTCTAGATCAGGGGTCAGCAAATTATTTCCTGTAAAAGGCAATATAATAGATATTTTAAGCTTTGTGGGTCATATAGTCTCCATTGCAATGACTCAAATTTGCCTTTGTATTACAATGCAGCCATGGACAGTAGACAAGTTAATGAGCATAGCAGTGATCCAATAAAAGGTTACTCACGAAAACAGGCAATGGGCCAGACTTGGCCTGCCAGCCATAGTTTACTGATACCCATCTATAAGATGCCATGTTATTACCACTCTTGCTTTTCATTGTATTGTTCTAGTAAGCCTAATATTATTTTTAATTAAACTTTTTATTTTGATATAATTATAGATTTGCATGAATAAAATCTGGGGATATAATATGCAGCATGGAGACTATAGTTAACAATACTATCTTGTATATTTGAAAGTTGCTGAGAGAGTAGATCTTAAAAGATCTCATCACACACACACATAAATTGTAGCTATATGAGGTGATGGATGTGTTAACTAAACTTATTGTGATGATCATTTAGCAATATATACATATAGCAAATCATCACATTGTGCCTGTAAACTTAACACAATGTTATGATAAAAAATAAACTGAGGCATATAAAACTTTTAAAAGTTTAGTTAAGGACAGGCCGAGTGGTACGTTGGTTAGGAGTTGGCTTGGGACACCAGCTCTGAGCAGCAGGGCCCTGGTTTGGATCCCACATGAGGGTCAGTGACACTGTCCTCTACAGCTAAGATGGTGAACAACAGCTCGACCTGGAGCTGGGCTGCTGTGAGTCGCCAGCGACAGTGTAGGCTGCAGTGAAGCTGCAGTGGGCTGCTGTGAGCTACCATGAGTGGCTGGCAGCTGGCATGAGCAGCTGGCAGCCAGCGTGAGCTGCCAAGAGCCACCATGAGCAGCCGTCCAATGGCCGGTGACCGCCTGCCTTACCCGGGAAGAGCGCAATGATAATACCAACATGGGCCAATGAAGCGATGTCCTCCACAACTAGACTGAAGAACAAAAGGACAGCAACTTGTCTGTTCCCCTTCCCCGATTCCCCAACGCTGTTCCCCTCCCACAATTCCCCAATAAAATCTTTAAAAAAAAAAAGTTTAGTTGAGCAAAAATCTAGTTGAATTGGGCAGTACCAAACCAGAAGTGGTTAGGAGCTCTCCGTTAACAGGAGCCAGGGGAAAACCTTTGATAGAGAAACGATGAAAGCAAAGTAAAGAAATAATTTAATTGACTATAATTTAATTGGCTATAGTTTAAGTGGATGCATTATTTGGGAAAGGCTAGTTGGCTATTTGTGATTAGTTGTCTTTAGGTTTTGATTTCTTAACCTTGAGGCATTGAAGGCTTAGGTTTTGGTTTGCTTATGTAGGCTACTAAAGCATTAAAGCTAATTCAGTCTAATGGCCTCTTTGTTTAATTAATTAAAAATTACATGTCAAAATGTCTCAATAAAGTTTGAAATGATTAATTAGTTATTATTATTTTATACAGAGAAATCCCAAGAACCTTTTATCCAGTTCCCCCGCCCCAATTGTGCCATCTTCAAAAACTAGACTACAACACCACAACCCAAATATTGACATTGATACAGTCAAAATACAGAAGATTTCCATCAATACAAGAATCTCTCATGTTGCCCTTTTGTATCCACACCCACTTTCTGCCCTGAGCCTCCTCCATAACCCCTAGCAACCACTAATCTGCTTTCCATTTCTATAATTCCCTCCACATTTCCATAACTTTAAAGGGTAAGACAAAAATGTTCTTCTACTCCTGTTGCTGTTACCATAACAATGGAGAGCACATCTTCCTCAGCACTTAGATTCTAAGACTACTAAATAAGTTGAAAATTGATTGCATATAATCAAATTTATTTTTATCAATTCTTAGAAAGCCACCATTTTGTAGTTACCAACTCACTCTAAATACAGTAGAGCCAACTCTTCCTTCAGTGGTAGACCAGATAACTTTCTCTTTGTTTAGGCACCTAAAGAAGTCATATATTCATGCCCAGGCTTATGTAGTTTTAATCACTAGAATTACATTCAGTACTTCAAAAAGATCTCATGTGGAAACTGAGGTTACTAAGAAAACAACCGCTTCAGCTTCCTATCTCAAGTGCCTTATGCAGTATGCAATTGCACTTTGAGGGCAATCTCTATCCTGCAGTGTCTCCCTTTTGTTCTTCAATGTCAAGCATATATTGCTTATTAAATATATTGATTGCTCTGATTATCACTGGGGTTTTTGCAGTATAACTCACTGTCTTTATAGAGCTCATGTAATTCAGTAGCAATAACAATACTGTTCCCTGCTTGTGTGCTAATTCCATACGTTGGGTTATACTTTAGCCAGCTGGCTTCTTAAAACTGCATATGTTCTTTAAAAAATAAAAACATACCCTTTTATTTATAGACAGTATGGAGCTTTGGTATTGTAATTTTTGGCATACTACATGAAGACTTCATATCCAAAATTGGATATTTGTCTTACACATTAAGGGAGACAAATACGTTTGGTTCTTGGGTTTTTTTGTTTTGTTTTTAGTTGTTTTGGGTTTTTTTATCTTTTGTTCAATAAAGAATGCAAACATCTATAGAAAGAATCAATTATCTCCAATACTAAGGGCTTTGTTGTCTTCTTCTCACTTTCAAAGTGTGTGGCTAATGTAAGCGAAATCTGTGTTTGTTTGTTTGTTTTCTTTTCCTTTTTCTTTTCTTTTTTTTTTTTTTAAGGCAAGCATTATTCAAAGAGAGCATTTAGGTATGCCAAGTTTTCAACTAGAGGAAATGTTTACAGTCAAGTTACAACCCTTTTAAAATAAGGGTATAATGGAAAACACCAGTAGACAAACAGTAGTCACTTTAGAAGTTCCCTTTAGTAGCAAAACAAGCACTGGCTATTTTTTTCCTGAGAAACATTTGAAGTGCTTAAATGTGTTGCACCTTTTCTCAACCATGCACCTTCTAAATAATTTTCTAGTACAAGTGGAGGTTTGTGACGAGAAGAGCAGTATGGGCTGTCTGGAACGTTTCCTCAGATTTCTACAGTAAGCTCTGCCCTTCACATCAGTCACTCTTAACATGAAAGAGACTTGATTTAACTCCTGCTCAGCTGCACACCCTTCGACTGTTCTGAAATGGAAGCTCATATTCAATGCATGATCTTGATCCTGAGAGCCTCGCAATGCACAGCTTCCCCCAGTGGGAGTGAAGCCCTCACTCCTTAGCCTTTGCTGAGCACCATGGTCATGTCTCTATTTTAGCACATATTTCACGCTGCCTTGTAAAAAAATTTCTGGTGTGCATGTCCATTTTTTTTCACCCAGATTCCAAGCTCTCAAGGACAAGAGCATTATTCCCTACAGTATCTAGTGCCAGCCTGGCCCATGGTGAGTGCTCAAAAACTCTGTGAGAGAATAAAGGCCCTGAGAACAGCACTTCTTATTGTAAGTGAAAATTTAGGATATCCGATTTTGGTAATACAGAGGACTAGGCACACACTGAGCCTACATAAACTACAACAACAAGGTTTGAATGCAGTGGCGGGGGATATGGGAGAGAAAGGGAAATCTTAAAAGGGAGACAAAGAGAAATAGTAAAGGAATAGCAAGATGAAACTGAAGCTGGAGGGGTGAACAAGAACACCAAATCTGGAGTTAACCTGAGGGTAAATTCCAATATTAGTGCAGGGCTTCAGTTGCTATGTTTTGTGAATGCTGCAAGTTGGGAGAGCTAAATCTAGGAAATACACATTAAAACCGATCCCTAAATAAGCTAACGAGGTTAAGCTAACGAGGTTCTAGGTCAGTAGCACCACACTCCCAGCTCCAAGGAGTAACAAAAGAAAGTTTTCTCTGAAAGAAAGTATCCCCAATTTAGGCTCACAAGATTCCTTGAGATTAAGTTGAATCAAATAGGAGCACAAAACAACAATAACCAAAAAAAAAAATCACCAAATGCACAAGGAAATAGCAGTTACAAGTGAATTTTGCAAAAATAAAAACCCATAGGTTTAGTGTCCTTATAATTTTAATAATAAGATAAAGAATATAAAATATGTATGAAATGTTTCTTTTAACATGTATATTTTTAATCAGCGAGCAATGAGAAACTTAACAAAATTATCAAGAAGATTTGAATAAGAATCAAACCAAACTTGCAAAATAAAAAATTAAGCATTTAAATTTAAAAGGCAATTAATATTTTGGACAGAAGATTACATATAACTGAAGAAAAAAACAGAGAACTGAGTGAGAGGTATTTAGAAGTTACAATGCAGCACAGAGAAGATGAAACATGGAGGATCAAATAAGAAGGTTAAGAAATAATCTAAATTTTCAGAAGAAGAGAACAAAATGAATGGAGGAGAGGCAACATTCAATAAATAATGGTTGATGACTTTACATAGCTGATGAAAAGCAAAAATCTTCAGATATAAGATGCAGAACTTAAACAGCATGAATAAAAACAAACTCACACCTTGACATATTGTAGTAAAACAGCAAAATTCCAGGGACAAAATAAAGGATTATAAAGTATAAAAAAAAAAAGGTAAATTACCTACAGAGAAGCAATTAGACAGAAAGATTCTTAACAGCAATAATAAAAGCTAGAAGATAGTGGAAGAATGCCATCAAATTGATAAGGGATACAAACATCAACCTCAAACAATATATCAGCAAAATACCCCTTAAGAATGAGGATGAATAAAAATATGTTTAAATAAATAAATACTAAGAGAGTTTACTCGGCAGACCTTCACTAATGGAAGACATATTTCAGGTTGCAAGAAAACTGCACAATAAAGAAGATCTAAGAGGCAAGAAGAAAATTTTAAAAAAGAAGAAATTGGAAAACCTAAGTAAATGTTTTTTAAAAGGTATAAAATAACAGTAATGAACATGTCTAAAATAATGAACAAAAATGTAAGGTAATTTAGAGGTGGGATATCAGGATAACAAGCATTTTTAAATTCTTATATTGTTTGAAAAAGCATTTAGATAAGACCGACTTTGGACTTTGTTAAGATAAAATTACATTGTAAAGTTTCAAGTGTAACCCTGAAAATGTAGACATAGTCTACATCCTCAAAGAAGAGAAAGGAAAAAGTAGAATAGGAACATAAAACAGATAAACCCAAACAATTTGAAGACAGAGACACACAGAAAAGTCAGGATATAGAAAAACCACAAAGTAATATGATAGAAATAAATCCAAATTATTAGTAATAAAAGTAAATGTAAATGAATTACATTTTCCAGCTAAGGGATAGAGATGTATAGATTAGAAATAAAATACCCAGTTACATGCCATTCACAAAATAGAGTTTTAAAGTGAGGACATGGTAAGGTTGACAGTGAAAGGATGAAAGTTGATGAAAGTAAAAGGAGAAAAAATATGTAAGGCCAACATGAACCAAAGAAAGTAGAATCAGATATATTAATTCAGAAATAATTAGGGTTAAAAAATTTTTGAAAGAAAGCATGTAACTATGGTAAAAGGCCCACTTCACCAGAAACACATAAAAATTCAAAAATTACCTGAACCAAATAGAGACTCAAAATATATAAAACAACAAAGTGAGGGCCGGCCAAGTGGTGCGATGGTTAAGAACTGGCTTGGGACGCCAGAGGGCCCTGGTTCCGATCCCACATATGAGGGCCAGTGACACTGCCCTC